>NC_084635.1:38367060-38627612 GCF_033978795.1 Nerophis ophidion | reverse complement strand
CCACATAATCACACACATAATAAACCACCATCGCCCCAATAATCACACACATAATAAACCACCATCGCCCAATAATCACACACATAATAAACCACCATCGCCCCAATAATCACACACATAATAAACCACCATCGCCACAATAATCACACACATAATAAACCACATCGCCCCAATAATCACACACATAATAAACCACCATCGCCCCAATAATCACACACATAATAAACCACCATCGCCCCAATAATCACACACATAATAAACCATTGCCACAATAATCACACACATAATAAACCATGCCACAATAATCACACACATAATAAACCATTGCCACAATAATCACACACATAATAAACCACCATCGCCCCAATAATCACACACATAATAAACCACCATCGCCCCAATAATCACACACATAATAAACCACCATCGCCCCAATAATCACACACATAATAAACCACCATTGCCACAATAATCACACACATAATAAACCACCATCGCCCCAATAATCACACACATAATAAACCACCATCGCCCCAATAATCACACACATAATAAACCACCATCGCCCCAATAATCACACACATAATAAACCACCATTGCCACAATAATCACACACATAATAAACCACCATTGCCACAATAATCACACACATAATAAACCACCATTGCCACAATAATCACATACATAATAAACCACCATTGCCACAATAATCACACACATAATAAACCACCATCGCCCCAATAATCACACACATAATAAACCACCATCGCCCCAATAATCACACACATAATAAACCACCATTGCCACAATAATCACACACATAATAAACCACCATCGCCCCAATAATCACACACATAATAAACCACCATCGCCCCAATAATCACACACATAATAAACCACCATCGCCCCAATAATCACACACATAATAAACCACCATTGCCACAATAATCACACACATAATAAACCACCATCGCCCCAATAATCACACACATAATAAACCACCATCGCCCCAATAATCACACACATAATAAACCACCATCGCCCCAATAATCACACACATAATAAACCATTGCCACAATAATCACACACATAATAAACCATTGCCACAATAATCACACACATAATAAACCATTGCCACAATAATCACACACATAATAAACCACCATCGCCCCAATAATCACACACATAATAAACCACCATCGCCCCAATAATCACACACATAATAAACCACCATCGCCCCAATAATCACACACATAATAAACCACCATTGCCACAATAATCACACACATAATAAACCACCATCGCCCCAATAATCACACACATAATAAACCACCATCGCCCCAATAATCACACACATAATAAACCACCATCGCCCCAATAATCACACACATAATAAACCACCATTGCCCCAATAATCACACACATAATAAACCACCATCGCCCCAATAATCACACACATAATAAACCACCATCGCCCCAATAATCACACACATAATAAACCACCATCGCCCCAATAATCACACACATAATAAACCACCATTGCCACAATAATCACACACATAATAAACCACCATCGCCCAATAATCACACACATAATAAACCACCATTGCCACAATAATCACACACATAATAAACCACCATTGCCACAATAATCACACACATAATAAACCACCATTGCCCCAATAATCACACACATAATAAACCACCATTGCCACAATAATCACACACATAATAAACCACCATTGCCACAATAATCACACACATAATAAACCACCATTGCCACAATAATCACACACATAATAAACCACCATTGCCACAATAATCACACACATAATAAACCACCATTGCCACGATAATCACACACATAATAAACCACCATTGCCACGATAATCACACACATAATAAACCACCATTGCCACAATAATCACACACATAATAAACCACCATTGCCACAATAATCACACACATAATAAACCACCATTGCCACAATAATCACACACATAATAAACCACCATTGCCACAATAATCACACACATAATAAACCACCATTGCCCCAATAATCACACACATAATAAACCACCATTGCCCCAATAATCACACACATAATAAACCACCATTGCCACAATAATCACACACATAATAAACCACCATTGCCACAATAATCACACACATAATAAACCACCATTGCCACAATAATCACACACATATAATAAACCACCATTGCCACAATAATCACACACATAATAAACCACCATCGCCCCAATAATCACACACATAATAAACCACCATCGCCCCAATAATCACACACATAATAAACCACCATTGCCACAATAATCACACACATAATAAACCACCATTGCCACGATAATCACACACATAATAACCACCATTGCCACAATAATCACACACATAATAAACCACCATTGCCACAATAATCACACACATAATAAACCACCATTGCCACAATAATCACACACATAATAAACCACCATTGCCACAATAATCACACACATAATAAACCACCATTGCCACAATAATCACACACATAATAAACCACCATTGCCACAATAATCACACACATAATAACCACCATTGCCACAATAATCACACACATAATAAACCACCATTGCCACAATAATCACACACATAATAAACCACCATTGCCATAATAATCACACACATAATAAACCATTGCCACAATAATCACACACATAATAAACCACCATTGCCACAATAATCACACACATAATAAACCACCATTGCCACAATAATCACACACATAATAAACCACCATTGCCATAATAATCACACACATAATAAACCACCATTGCCACAATAATCACACACATAATAAACCACCATTGCCACAATAATCACACACATAATAAACCACCATTGCCACAATAATCACACACATAATAAACCACCATTGCCACAATAATCACACACATAATAAACCAACATTGCCACAATAATCACACACATAATAAACCACCATTGCCACAATAATCACACACATAATAAACCACCATTGCCACAATAATCACACACATAATAAACCACCATTGCCACAATAATCACACACATAATAAACCACCATTGCCACAATAATCACACACATAATAAACCACCATTGCCCCAATAATCACACACATAATAAACCACCATTGCCACAATAATCACACACATAATAAACCACCATTGCCACAATAATCACACACATAATAAACCACCATTGCCACAATAATCACACACATAATAAACCACCATTGCCACAATAATCACACACATAATAAACCACCATTGCCACAATAATCACACACATAATAAACCACCATTGCCACAATAATCACACACATAATAAACCACCATTGCCACAATAATCACACACATAATAAACCACCATTGCCACAATAATCACACACATAATAAACCACCATTGCCACAATAATCACACACATAATAAACCATTGCCACAATAATCACACACATAATAAACCACCATTGCCACAATAATCACACACATAATAAACCACCATTGCCACAATAATCACACACATAATAAACCACCATTGCCACAATAATCACACACATAATAAACCACCATTGCCACAATAATCACACACATAATAAACCACCATTGCCACAATAATCACACACATAATAAACCATTGCCACAATAATCACACACATAATAAACCACCATTGCCACAATAATCACACACATAATAAACCACCATTGCCACAATAATCACACACATAATAAACCATTGCCACAATAATCACACACATAATAAACCACCATTGCCACAATAATCACACACATAATAAACCACCATTGCCACAATAATCACACACATAATAAACCACCATTGCCACAATAATCACACACATAATAAACGACCATTGCCACAATAATCACACACATAATAAACCACCATTGCCACAATAATCACACACATAATAAACCACCATTGCCATAATAATCACACACATAATAAACCATTGCCACAATAATCACACACATAATAAACCACCATGCCACAATAATCACACACATAATAAACCACCATTGCCACAATAATCACACACATAATAAACCACCATTGCCATAATAATCACACACATAATAAACCACCATTGCCACAATAATCACACACATAATAAACCACCATTGCCACAATAATCACACACATAATAAACCACCATTGCCACAATAATCACACACATAATAAACCAACATTGCCACAATAATCACACACATAATAAACCACCATTGCCACAATAATCACACACATAATAAACCACCATTGCCACAATAATCACACACATAATAAACCACCATTGCCACAATAATCACACACATAATAAACCACCATTGCCACAATAATCACACACATAATAAACCACCATTGCCCCAATAATCACACACATAATAAACCACCATTGCCACAATAATCACACACATAATAAACCACCATTGCCACAATAATCACACACATAATAAACCACCATTGCCACAATAATCACACACATAATAAACCACCATTGCCACAATAATCACACACATAATAAACCACCATTGCCACAATAATCACACACATAATAAACCACCATTGCCACAATAATCACACACATAATAAACCACCATTGCCACAATAATCACACACATAATAAACCACCATTGCCACAATAATCACACACATAATAAACCATTGCCACAATAATCACACACATAATAAACCACCATTGCCACAATAATCACACACATAATAAACCACCATTGCCACAATAATCACACACATAATAAACCACCATTGCCACAATAATCACACACATAATAAACCACCATTGCCACAATAATCACACACATAATAAACCACCATTGCCACAATAATCACACACATAATAAACCATTGCCACAATAATCACACACATAATAAACCACCATTGCCACAATAATCACACACATAATAAACCACCATTGCCACAATAATCACACACATAATAAACCACCATTGCCACAATAATCACACACATAATAAACCACCATTGCCACAATAATCACACACATAATAAACCACCATTGCCACAATAATCACACACATAATAAACCATTGCCACAATAATCACACACATAATAAACCACCATTGCCACAATAATCACACACATAATAAACCACCATTGCCACAATAATCACACACATAATAAACCACCATTGCCACAATAATCACACACATAATAAACCACCATTGCCACAATAATCACACACATAATAAACCACCATTGCCACAATAATCACACACATAATAAACCACCATTGCCACAATAATCACACACATAATAAACCACCATTGCCACAATAATCACACACATAATAAACCACCATTGCCACGATAATCACACACATAATAAACCACCATTGCCACGATAATCACACACATAATAAACCACCATTGCCACAATAATCACACACATAATAAACCACCATTGCCACAATAATCACACACATAATAAACCACCATTGCCACAATAATCACACACATAATAAACCACCATTGCCACAATAATCACACACATAATAAACCACCATTGCCACGATAATCACACACATAATAAACCACCATTGCCACAATAATCACACACATAATAAACCACCATTGCCACAATAATCACACACATAATAAACCACCATTGCCACAATAATCACACACATAATAAACCACCATTGCCACGATAATCACACACATAATAAACCACCATTGCCACAATAATCACACACATAATAAACCACCATTGCCACAATAATCACACACATAATAAACCACCATTGCCACAATAATCACACACATAATAAACCACCATTGCCACAATAATCACACACATAATAAACCACCCTTGCCACAATAATCACACACATAATAAACCACCATTGCCACGATAATCACACACATAATAAACCACCATTGCCCCAATAATCACACACATAATAAACCACCATTGCCCCAATAATCACACACATAATAAACCACCATTGCCACAATAATCACACACATAATAAACCACCATTGCCACGATAATCACACACATAATAAACCACCATTGCCACAATAATCACACACATAATAAACCACCCTTGCCACAATAATCACACACATAATAAACCACCATTGCCACAATAATCACACACATAATAAACCACCATTGCCACGATAATCACACACATAATAAACCACCATTGCCACGATAATCACACACATAATAAACCACCATTGCCACAATAATCACACACATAATAAACCACCATTGCCACAATAATCACACACATAATAAACCACCATTGCCACAATAATCACACACATAATAAACCACCATTGCCACAATAATCACACACATAATAAACCACCATTGCCACGATAATCACACACATAATAAACCACCATTGCCACGATAATCACACACATAATAAACCACCATTGCCACAATAATCACACACATAATAAACCACCATTGCCACAATAATCACACACATAATAAACCACCATTGCCACAATAATCACACACATAATAAACCACCATTGCCACAATAATCACACACATAATAAACCACCATTGCCACGATAATCACACACATAATAAACCACCATTGCCACAATAATCACACACATAATAAACCACCATTGCCACAATAATCACACACATAATAAACCACCATTGCCACAATAATCACACACATAATAAACCACCATTGCCACGATAATCACACACATAATAAACCACCATTGCCACAATAATCACACACATAATAAACCACCATTGCCACGATAATCACACACATAATAAACCACCATTGCCACAATAATCACACACATAATAAACCACCATTGCCACAATAATCACACATAATAAACCACCATTGCCACAATAATCACACACATAATAAACCACCATTGCCACGATAATCACACACATAATAAACCACCATTGCCACGATAATCACACACATAATAAACCACCATTGCCACAATAATCACACACATAATAAACCACCATTGCCACAATAATCACACACATAATAAACCACCATTGCCCCAATAATCACACACATAATAAACCACCATTGCCACAATAATCACACACATAATAAACCACCCTTGCCACAATAATCACACACATAATAAACCACCATTGCCACAATAATCACACACATAATAAACCACCATTGCCACGATAATCACACACATAATAAACCACCATTGCCACAATAATCACACACATAATAAACCACCATTGCCACAATAATCACACACATAATAAACCACCATTGCCACAATAATCACACACATAATAAACCACCATTGCCACAATAATCACACACATAATAAACCACCATTGCCACAATAATCACACACATAATAAACCACCATTGCCACAATAATCACACACATAATAAACCACCATTGCCACAATAATCACACACATAATAAACCACCATTGCCACAATAATCACACACATAATAAACCACCATTGCCACAATAATCACACACATAATAAACCACCTCTGCCACAATAATCACACACATAATAAACCACCATTGCCACAATAATCACACACATAATAAACCACCATTGCCACAATAATCACACACATAATAAACCACCATTGTCACAATAATCACAGTATATATTTGTACCATGAATTGATGAAGGTGGACCCCGACTTAAACAACTTATTGGGGTGTTACCATTTAGTGGTCAATTGTAGAGAATATGTACTGAACTGTGCAATCTAATAATAAAAGTATCAATCATTCAATCAAAAGGAGTGGAAGACTTTGAGACAACCTGAAGTCAACATTTGGACGGTACCTTCTTCAAGGCGACTCCCAGTCGGATGGCAGACATCAGAGAAGTTCTGGGGTCAGCAGGAGGCTTCATGGAGGTCTTGGTCTTCCTCAGCTGGATCTGTCCTCGCTGCAGGGACGCCAGGACTTCATCCATACTTCCTGCAGGACACACATGTCCTGACTGTCACACTTGTGAAGTGAATTATATTTATATAGCGCTTTTCTCTAGTGACTCAAAGCGCTTTACATAGTGAAAGCCAATACCTAAGTTACATTTAAACCAGTGTGGGTGGCACTGGGAGCAGGTGGGTAAAGTGTCTTGCCCAAGGACACAACGGCATTGACTAGGATGGCGGAAGTGGGAATCGAACCTGCAACCCTCAAGTTGCTGGCACGGCCACTCTACCAACCGAGCTATTCATCTTCTTGAACAAGCAGTAGGAACACACCTGGGTCACCTGTCCACTAAACACTAACCATAAGATCTGAGTCAGGGCATCAGAGGTGACCTTGTAGACCTGCACAAGACTGGGATGGGCTACACATTTACTCCACAGAGGAATTACATCAAGAGAGCGAGACTCTTCTCTTGTCGGTCCACCACAATCTTTGTTCCCAGGTAATTGCACATGTCCCTTTTCATGCTCACATATCTTTGGGCACCACCTCTCCTTCTTCTTGGCACCACCTCTCAGGCGCCATCAGCTTGGATGGCAAATGCTTTCCTCCAAAGACTGGAATCTTTGTCTCATCAGACCAGACCATTTAGTTTCTCCTGGTCTGAGAGTCTTTCAGGTGTAAACTTAGGACACATTGGTGGATTGTCCTTCTGGAGGGTTCTCCTCTCCACAGAGTGACCATGGTCTTGGTCACCTCCCTGACTAGACTCAGATGAATGCAGCAATGTACAGAGACATCCTGGATGAACACTAACTGGGGGACTAGTCGGGATTGAGGGAAAGATGAATGCAGCAATGTACAGAGACATCCTGGATGAACACTAACTGGGAGACTAGTCGGGATTGAGGTAAAGATGAATGCAGCAATGTACAGAGACATCCTGGATGAACACTAACTGGGGGACTAGTCGGGATTGAGGGAAAGATGAATGCAGCAATGTACAGAGACATCCTGGATGAACACTAACTGGGAGACTAGGTGGGATTGAGGGAAAGATGAATGCAGCAATGTACAGACACATCCTGGATGAACACTAACTGGGAGACTAGTCAGGATTGAGGGAAAGATGAATGCAGCAATGTACAGAGACATCCTGGATGAACACTAACTGGGAGACTAGTCGGGATTGAAGGAAAGATGAATGCAGCAAAGTACAGACACATCCAGGATGAACACTAACTGGGAGACTAGTCGGGATTGAGGGAAAGATGAATGCAGCAATGTACAGAGACATCCAGGATGAACACTAACTGGGAGACTAGGTGGGATTGAGGGAAAGATGAATGCAGCAATGTACAGAGACATCCTGGATGAACACTAACTGGGAGACTAGTCGGGATTGAGGGAAAGATGAATGCAGCAATGTACAGAGACATCCTGGATGAACACTAACTGGGAGACTAGTCGGGATTGAGGGAAAGATGAATGCAGCAATGTACAGAGACATCCTGGATGAACACTAACTGGGAGACTAGGCGGGATTGAGGGAAAGATGAATGCAGCAATGTACAGAGACATCCTGGATGAACACTAACTGGGAGACTAGACGGGATTGAGGGAAAGATGAATGCAGGAACGTACAGAGACATCCTGGATGAACACTAACTGGGAGACTAGTCGAGATTGAGGGAAAGATGAATGCAGCAATGTACAGAGACATCCTGGATGAACACTAACTGGGAGACTAGTCGGGATTGAGGGAAAGATGAATGCAGCAATGTACAGAGACATCCTGGATGAACACTAACTGGGAGACTAGTCGGGATTGAGGGAAAGATGAATGCAGCAATGTACAGAGACATCCTGGATTAACACTAACTGGGAGACTAAGTGGGATTGAGGGAAAGATGAATGCAGCAATGTACAGAGACATCCTGGATGAACACTAACTGGGAGACTAGTTGGGATTGAGGGAAAGATGAATGCAGCAATGTACAGAGACATCCAGGATGAACACTAACTGGGAGACTAGGTGGGATTGAGGGAAAGATGAATGCATCGATGTACAGAGATATCCTGGATGAACACTAACTGGGAGACTAGTCGGGATTGAGGGAAAGATGAATGCAGCAATGTACAGAGACATCCAGGATGAACACTAACTGGGAGACTAGGTGGGATATAGGGAAAGATGAATGCAGCAATGTACAGAGACATCCTGGATGAACACTAACTGGGAGACTAGTCGGGATTGAGGGAAAGATGAATGCAGCAATGTACAGAGACATCCTGGATTAACACTAACTGGGAGACTAAGTGGGATTGAGGGAAAGATGAATGCAGCAATGTACAGAGACATCCTGGATGAACACTAACTGGGAGACTAGTCGGGATTGAGGGAAAGATGAACGCAGCAATGTACAGAGACATCCTGGATGAACACTAACTGGGAGACTAGTCGGGATTGAGGGAAAGATGAACGCAGCAATGTACAGAGACATCCTGGATGAACACTAACTGGGAGACTAGTTGGGATTGAGGGAAAGAGGAATGCAGCAATGTACAGAGACATCCTGGATGAACACTAACTAGGAGACTAGTCGGGATTGAGGGAAAGATGAACGCAGCAATGTACAGAGACATCCTGGATGAACACTAACTGGGAGACTAGTTGGGATTGAGGGAAAGATGAATGCAGCAATGTACAGACACATCCAGGATGAACACTAACTGGGAGACTAGTCGGGATTGAGGGAAAGATGAACGCAGCAATGTACAGAGACATCCTGGATGAACACTAACTGGGAGACTAGTCGGGATTGAGGGAAAGATGAACGCAGCAATGTACAGAGACATCCTGGATGAACACTAACTGGGAGACTAGTTGGGATTGAGGGAAAGATGAATGCAGCAATGTACAGAGACATCCTGGATGAACACTAACTGGGAGACTAGTCGGGATTGAGGGAAAGATGAATGCAGCAATGTACAGAGACATCCTGGATGAACACTAACTGGGCGACTAGTCGGGATTGAGGGAAAGATAAATGCAGCAATGTACAGAGACATCCTGGATGAACACTAACTGGGAGACTAGTCAGGATTGAGGGAAAGATGAATGCAGCAATGTACACAGACATCCTGGATGAACACTAACTGGGAGACTAAGTGGGATTGAGGGAAAGATGAATGCAGCAATGTACAGAGACATCCTGGATGAACACTAACTGGGAGACTAGTCAGGATTGAGGGAGAGATGAATGCAGCAATGTACAGAGACATCCTGGATGAACACTAACTGGGAGACTTTTCGGGATTGAGGGAAAGATGAATGCAGCAATGTACAGAGACATCCTGGATGAAAACCTGATGGAGCTTGAGAGGTGCTACAAAGAGGAAAGAGAGAAGGTGCCCAAAGACAGGTGTGCCAAGCATCGTGTTCAAAAAGACTTGGAATTGCAGCCAAAGGTGCATCAACTCAGTACTGATTGGAGGGTCTTAATACTTATGTACATGTGCTTTTTTAAATGTTAATACATTTGAAATAATGTCTATATAAATCACTTTTTTCTGTCCAGATGAGTGCTGATTGTACATTCATGTTTTAGTTTAGCACACGGCTAATTCAACAGTCAACACATGAACGTGTCGTCCAAATACTTTCTGTACCTACTCCGCGTGTGTGTGTGTGTGTGTGTGTGTGTGTGTGTGTGTGTGTGTGTGTGTGTGTGTGTGTGTGTGTGTGTGTGTGTGTGGCATGCTTAGCCATCCCTTTCCCTCCAGTGATAGTTTATTTCCCACCATGGTGGTGAAGACAAGAGCCCTAGAAGCGGCTTCACACTGTGAATAGATACAGCCTGGGTGTGCTTCAACTGAATGTATTTATAGACATATTTTACTGTAAATAGTGTGTATGAATGTATTTATTGACATACATTACAGTAAAAGTGTGTATGAATGTATTAATTGACATATAGTACAGTAAAAGCGTGTATGAATGTATTAATTGACATACATTACAGTAAAAGTGTGTATGAATGTATTAATTGACATATAGTACAGTAAAAGCGTGAATGAAAGTATTAATTGACATATAGTACAGTAAAAGCGTGTATGAATGTATCAATTGACATATAGTACAGTAAAAGTGTGTATTAATTGACATAGTACAGTAAAGTGTGTATGAATGTATTAATTGACATATAGTACAGTAAGTGTATGAAACTATTAATTGACATATAGTACAGTAAAAGTGTGAATGAAAGTATTAATTGACATATAGTACAGTAAAAGTGTGTATGAATGTATTGATTGACATAGCACAGTAAGTGTGTATTAATTGACATAGTACAGTAAAAGTGTGTATGAATGTATTAATTGACATATAGTACAGTAAAAGTGTGTAAATGTATTAATTGACATTTAGTACAGTAAGTGTGTATGAATGTTTTTATTGACATAGTACAGTAAAAGTGTGTATGAATGTATTAATTGACATATAGTACAGTAAGTGTGTATGAATGTTTTTATTGACATAGTACAGTAAAAGTGTGTATGAATGTATTAATTGACATATAGTACAGTAAAAGTGTGTATGAATGTATTAATTGACATATAGTACAGTAAAAGTGTGTATGAAAGTATTAATTGACATATAGTACAATAAAAGTGTGTATGAATGTATTAATTGACAAATAGTACAGTAAGTGTATGAATGTATTAATTGACATATAGTACAGTGTGTATGAATATATTAATTGACATATAGTACAGTAAAAGTGTGTTTGAATGTATTAATTGACATATAGTACAGTAAAAGGGTGTATGAATGTATTAATGGACATATAGTACAGTAAAAGTGTGTATGAAAGTATTAATTGACATATAGTACAGTAAATGTGTACTAATGTATTAATTGACATTTAGTACAGTAAGTGTGTATGAATGTTTTTATTGACATATAGTACAGTAAAAGTGTGTATGAATGTTTTTATTGACATAGTACAGTAAAAGTGTGTATGAATGTATTAATTGACATATAGTACAGTAAAAGTGTGTATGAAAGTATTAATTGACATATAGTACAATAAAAGTGTGTATGAATGTATTAATTGACATATAGTACAGTAAGTGTATGAATGTATTAATTGACATATAGTACAGTGTGTATGAATGTATTAATGGACATATAGTACAGTAAAAGTGTGTATGAAAGTATTAATTGACATATAGTACAGTAAAAGTGTGTAGGAATGTATTAATTGACATATAGTATAGTAAGTGCGTTTGAATGTATTAATTGACATATAGTACAGTAAAAGTCTGTATGAATGTATTAATTGACATAGTACAGTAAAAGTGTGTATGAATGTATTAATTGACATATAGTACAGTAAAAGTGTGTATGAATGTTTTATTGACATAGTACAGTAAAAGTGTGTATTAATGTATTAATTGACATAGTACAGTAAAAGTGTGTATGAAAGTATTAATTGACATATAGTACAGTAAAAGTGTGTATAAATGTATTAATTGACATATAGTACAGTAAAAGTGTGTATGAATGTATTAATTGACATATAGTACAGTAAAAGTGTGTATGAATGTATTAATTGACATATAGTACAGTAAAAGTGTGTGTGAATGTATTAATTGACATATAGTACAGTAAAAGTGTGTATGAATGTATTAATTGACATATAGTACAGTAAAAGTGTGTGTGAATGTATTAATTGACATATAGTACAGTAAAAGTGTGTATGAATGTATTAATTGACATATAGTACAGTAAAAGTGTGTATGAATGTATTAATTGACATATAGTACAGTAAAAGTGTGTATGAATGTATTAATTGACATATAGTACAGTAAAAGTGTGTATGAATGTATTAATTGACATATAGTACAGTGAAAGTGTGTATGAATGTAATAATTGACATATAGTACAGTAAAAGTGTATGAATGTATTGACATATAGTACAGTATAAGTGTGTATGAATGTATTAATTGACATATAGTACAGTAAAAGTGTGTATGGATGTATTAATTGACATATAGTACAGTAAGTGTGTATGAATGTTTTTATTGACATAGTACAGTAAAAGTGTGTATGAATGTATTAATTGACATATAGTACAGTAAGTGTGTATGAATGTTTTTATTGACATAGTACAGTAAAAGTGTGTATGAATGTATTAATTGACATATAGTACAGTAAAAGTGTGTATGAATGTATTAATTGACATATAGTACAGTAAAAGTGTGTATGAAAGTATTAATTGACATATAGTACAATAAAAGTGTGTATGAATGTATTAATTGACAAATAGTACAGTAAGTGTATGAATGTATTAATTGACATATAGTACAGTGTGTATGAATATATTAATTGACATATAGTACAGTAAAAGTGTGTTTGAATGTATTAATTGACATATAGTACAGTAAAAGGGTGTATGAATGTATTAATGGACATATAGTACAGTAAAAGTGTGTATGAAAGTATTAATTGACATATAGTACAGTAAATGTGTACTAATGTATTAATTGACATTTAGTACAGTAAGTGTGTATGAATGTTTTTATTGACATATAGTACAGTAAAAGTGTGTATGAATGTTTTTATTGACATAGTACAGTAAAAGTGTGTATGAATGTATTAATTGACATATAGTACAGTAAAAGTGTGTATGAAAGTATTAATTGACATATAGTACAATAAAAGTGTGTATGAATGTATTAATTGACATATAGTACAGTAAGTGTATGAATGTATTAATTGACATATAGTACAGTGTGTATGAATGTATTAATGGACATATAGTACAGTAAAAGTGTGTATGAAAGTATTAATTGACATATAGTACAGTAAAAGTGTGTAGGAATGTATTAATTGACATATAGTATAGTAAGTGCGTTTGAATGTATTAATTGACATATAGTACAGTAAAAGTCTGTATGAATGTATTAATTGACATAGTACAGTAAAAGTGTGTATGAATGTATTAATTGACATATAGTACAGTAAAAGTGTGTATGAATGTTTTATTGACATAGTACAGTAAAAGTGTGTATTAATGTATTAATTGACATAGTACAGTAAAAGTGTGTATGAAAGTATTAATTGACATATAGTACAGTAAAAGTGTGTATAAATGTATTAATTGACATATAGTACAGTAAAAGTGTGTATGAATGTATTAATTGACATATAGTACAGTAAAAGTGTGTATGAATGTATTAATTGACATATAGTACAGTAAAAGTGTGTATGAATGTATTAATTGACATATAGTACAGTAAAAGTGTGTGTGAATGTATTAATTGACATATAGTACAGTAAAAGTGTGTATGAATGTATTAATTGACATATAGTACAGTAAAAGTGTGTGTGAATGTATTAATTGACATATAGTACAGTAAAAGTGTGTATGAATGTATTAATTGACATATAGTACAGTAAAAGTGTGTATGAATGTATTAATTGACATATAGTACAGTAAAAGTGTGTATGAATGTATTAATTGACATATAGTACAGTAAAAGTGTGTATGAATGTATTAATTGACATATAGTACAGTGAAAGTGTGTATGAATGTAATAATTGACATATAGTACAGTAAAAGTGTATGAATGTATTGACATATAGTACAGTATAAGTGTGTATGAATGTATTAATTGACATATAGTACAGTAAAAGTGTGTATGGATGTATTAATTGACATATAGTATAGTAAAAGTGTGTATGAATGTATTAATTGACATATAGTACAGTAAAAGTGTGTATGAATGTATTAATTGACATATAGTACTGTAAAAGTGTGTATTAATGTATTAATTGACATATAGTACAGTAAAAGTGTGTATGAATGTATTGACATATAGTATAGTAAGTGCGTTTGAATGTATTAATTGACATATAGTACAGTAAAAGTCTGTATGAATGTATTAATTGACATAGTACAGTAAAAGTGTGTATGAATGTATTAATTGACATATAGTACAGTAAAAGTGTGTATGAATGTTTTATTGACATAGTACAGTAAAAGTGTGTATTAATGTATTAATTGACATAGTACAGTAAAAGTGTGTATGAAAGTATTAATTGACATATAGTACAGTAAAAGTGTGTATAAATGTATTAATTGACATATAGTACAGTAAAAGTGTGTATGAATGTATTAATTGACATATAGTACAGTAAAAGTGTGTATGAATGTATTAATTGACATATAGTACAGTAAAAGTGTGTGTGAATGTATTAATTGACATATAGTACAGTAAAAGTGTGTATGAATGTATTAATTGACATATAGTACAGTAAAAGTGTGTGTGAATGTATTAATTGACATATAGTACAGTAAAAGTGTGTATGAATGTATTAATTGACATATAGTACAGTGAAAGTGTGTATGAATGTAATAATTGACATATAGTACAGTAAAAGTGTATGAATGTATTGACATATAGTACAGTATAAGTGTGTATGAATGTATTAATTGACATATAGTACAGTAAAAGTGTGTATGGATGTATTAATTGACATATAGTACAGTAAAAGTGTGTATGAATGTATTAATTGACATATAGTACAGTAAAAGTGTGTATGAATGTATTGACATATAGTACAGTAAAAGTGTATGAATGTATTGACATATAGTACAGTATAAGTGTGTATGAATGTATTAATTGACATATAGTACAGTAAAAGTGTGTATGGATGTATTAATTGACATATAGTACAGTAAAAGTGTGTATGAATGTATTAATTGACATATAGTACTGTAAAAGTGTGTATTAATGTATTAATTGACATATAGTACAGTAAAAGTGTGTATGAATGTATTGACATATAGTACAGTAAAAGTGTGTATGGATGTATTAATTGACATATAGTACAGTAAAAGTGTGTATGGATGTATTAATTGACATATAGTACAGTAAAAGTGTGTATGAATGTATTAATTGACATATAGTACAGTAAAAGTGTATGAATGTATTGACATATAGTACAGTAAAAGTGTATGAATGTATTGACATATAGTACAGTATAAGTGTGTATGAATGTATTAATTGACATATAGTACAGTAAAAGTGTGTATGGATGTATTGACATATAGTACAGTAAAAGTGTGTATGAATGTATTAATTGACATATAGTACAGTAAAAGTGTGTATGAATGTATTAATTGACATATAGTACTGTAAAAGTGTGTATGGATGTATTAATTGACATATAGTACAGTAAAAGTGTGTATGGATGTATTAATTGACATATAGTACAGTAAAAGTGTGTATTAATGTATTAATTGACATATAGTACAGTAAAGGTGTGTATGAATGTATTGACATATAGTACTGTAAAAGTGTGTATTAATGTATTAATTGACATATAGTACAGTAAAAGTGTGTATGAATGTATTGACATATAGTACAGTAAAAGTGTGTATGAATGTATTAATTGACATATAGTACAGTAAAAGTGTGTATGAAAGTATTAATTGACATATAGTACAATAAAAGTGTGTATGAATGTATTAATTGACAAATAGTACAGTAAGTGTATGAATGTATTAATTGACATATAGTACAGTGTGTATGAATGTATTAATTGACATATAGTACAGTAAAAGTGTGTTTGAATGTATTAATTGACATATAGTACAGTAAAAGGGTGTATGAATGTATTAATGGACATATAGTACAGTAAAAGTGTGTATGAAAGTATTAATTGACATATAGTACAGTAAATGTGTACTAATGTATTAATTGACATTTAGTACAGTAAGTGTGTATGAATGTTTTTATTGACATATAGTACAGTAAAAGTGTGTATGAATGTTTTTATTGACATAGTACAGTAAAAGTGTGTATGAATGTATTAATTGACATATAGTACAGTAAAAGTGTGTATGAAAGTATTAATTGACATATAGTACAATAAAAGTGTGTATGAATGTATTAATTGACATATAGTACAGTAAGTGTATGAATGTATTAATTGACATATAGTACAGTGTGTATGAATGTATTAATGGACATATAGTACAGTAAAAGTGTGTATGAAAGTATTAATTGACATATAGTACAGTAAAAGTGTGTAGGAATGTATTAATTGACATATAGTATAGTAAGTGCGTTTGAATGTATTAATTGACATATAGTACAGTAAAAGTCTGTATGAATGTATTAATTGACATAGTACAGTAAAAGTGTGTATGAATGTATTAATTGACATATAGTACAGTAAAAGTGTGTATGAATGTTTTATTGACATAGTACAGTAAAAGTGTGTATTAATGTATTAATTGACATAGTACAGTAAAAGTGTGTATGAAAGTATTAATTGACATATAGTACAGTAAAAGTGTGTATAAATGTATTAATTGACATATAGTACAGTAAAAGTGTGTATGAATGTATTAATTGACATATAGTACAGTAAAAGTGTGTATGAATGTATTAATTGACATATAGTACAGTAAAAGTGTGTATGAATGTATTAATTGACATATAGTACAGTAAAAGTGTGTGTGAATGTATTAATTGACATATAGTACAGTAAAAGTGTGTATGAATGTATTAATTGACATATAGTACAGTAAAAGTGTGTGTGAATGTATTAATTGACATATAGTACAGTAAAAGTGTGTATGAATGTATTAATTGACATATAGTACAGTAAAAGTGTGTATGAATGTATTAATTGACATATAGTACAGTAAAAGTGTGTATGAATGTATTAATTGACATATAGTACAGTAAAAGTGTGTATGAATGTATTAATTGACATATAGTACAGTGAAAGTGTGTATGAATGTAATAATTGACATATAGTACAGTAAAAGTGTATGAATGTATTGACATATAGTACAGTATAAGTGTGTATGAATGTATTAATTGACATATAGTACAGTAAAAGTGTATGAATGTATTGACATATAGTACAGTATAAGTGTGTATGAATGTATTAATTGACATATAGTACAGTAAAAGTGTGTATGGATGTATTAATTGACATATAGTACAGTAAAAGTGTGTATGAATGTATTAATTGACATATAGTACAGTAAAAGTGTGTATGAATGTATTAATTGACATATAGTACTGTAAAAGTGTGTATTAATGTATTAATTGACATATAGTACAGTAAAAGTGTGTATGAATGTATTGACATATAGTATAGTAAGTGCGTTTGAATGTATTAATTGACATATAGTACAGTAAAAGTCTGTATGAATGTATTAATTGACATAGTACAGTAAAAGTGTGTATGAATGTATTAATTGACATAGTACAGTAAAAGTGTGTATGAATGTATTAATTGACATATAGTACAGTAAAAGTGTGTATGAATGTTTTATTGACATAGTACAGTAAAAGTGTGTATTAATGTATTAATTGACATAGTACAGTAAAAGTGTGTATGAAAGTATTAATTGACATATAGTACAGTAAAAGTGTGTATAAATGTATTAATTGACATATAGTACAGTAAAAGTGTGTATGAATGTATTAATTGACATATAGTACAGTAAAAGTGTGTATGAATGTATTAATTGACATATAGTACAGTAAAAGTGTGTGTGAATGTATTAATTGACATATAGTACAGTAAAAGTGTGTATGAATGTATTAATTGACATATAGTACAGTAAAAGTGTGTGTGAATGTATTAATTGACATATAGTACAGTAAAAGTGTGTATGAATGTATTAATTGACATATAGTACAGTGAAAGTGTGTATGAATGTAATAATTGACATATAGTACAGTAAAAGTGTATGAATGTATTGACATATAGTACAGTATAAGTGTGTATGAATGTATTAATTGACATATAGTACAGTAAAAGTGTGTATGGATGTATTAATTGACATATAGTACAGTAAAAGTGTGTATGAATGTATTAATTGACATATAGTACAGTAAAAGTGTGTATGAATGTATTGACATATAGTACAGTAAAAGTGTATGAATGTATTGACATATAGTACAGTATAAGTGTGTATGAATGTATTAATTGACATATAGTACAGTAAAAGTGTGTATGGATGTATTAATTGACATATAGTACAGTAAAAGTGTGTATGAATGTATTAATTGACATATAGTACTGTAAAAGTGTGTATTAATGTATTAATTGACATATAGTACAGTAAAAGTGTGTATGAATGTATTGACATATAGTACAGTAAAAGTGTGTATGGATGTATTAATTGACATATAGTACAGTAAAAGTGTGTATGGATGTATTAATTGACATATAGTACAGTAAAAGTGTGTATGAATGTATTAATTGACATATAGTACAGTAAAAGTGTATGAATGTATTGACATATAGTACAGTAAAAGTGTATGAATGTATTGACATATAGTACAGTATAAGTGTGTATGAATGTATTAATTGACATATAGTACAGTAAAAGTGTGTATGGATGTATTGACATATAGTACAGTAAAAGTGTGTATGAATGTATTAATTGACATATAGTACAGTAAAAGTGTGTATGAATGTATTAATTGACATATAGTACTGTAAAAGTGTGTATGGATGTATTAATTGACATATAGTACAGTAAAAGTGTGTATGGATGTATTAATTGACATATAGTACAGTAAAAGTGTGTATTAATGTATTAATTGACATATAGTACAGTAAAGGTGTGTATGAATGTATTGACATATAGTACTGTAAAAGTGTGTATTAATGTATTAATTGACATATAGTACAGTAAAAGTGTGTATGAATGTATTGACATATAGTACAGTAAAAGTGTGTATGAATGTATTAATTGACATATAGTACAGTAAAAGTGTGTATGAAAGTATTAATTGACATATAGTACAATAAAAGTGTGTATGAATGTATTAATTGACAAATAGTACAGTAAGTGTATGAATGTATTAATTGACATATAGTACAGTGTGTATGAATGTATTAATTGACATATAGTACAGTAAAAGTGTGTTTGAATGTATTAATTGACATATAGTACAGTAAAAGTGTGTATGAATGTATTAATTGACATATAGTACAGTAAAAGGGTGTATGAATGTATTAATGGACATATAGTACAGTAAAAGTGTGTATGAAAGTATTAATTGACATATAGTACAGTAAATGTGTACTAATGTATTAATTGACATTTAGTACAGTAAGTGTGTATGAATGTTTTTATTGACATATAGTACAGTAAAAGTGTGTATGAATGTTTTTATTGACATAGTACAGTAAAAGTGTGTATGAATGTATTAATTGACATATAGTACAGTAAAAGTGTGTATGAAAGTATTAATTGACATATAGTACAATAAAAGTGTGTATGAATGTATTAATTGACATATAGTACAGTAAGTGTATGAATGTATTAATTGACATATAGTACAGTGTGTATGAATGTATTAATGGACATATAGTACAGTAAAAGTGTGTATGAAAGTATTAATTGACATATAGTACAGTAAAAGTGTGTATGAATGTATTAATTGACATATAGTACAGTAAAAGTCTGTATGAATGTATTAATTGACATAGTACAGTAAAAGTGTGTATGAATGTATTAATTGACATATAGTACAGTAAAAGTGTGTATGAATGTTTTATTGACATAGTACAGTAAAAGTGTGTATTAATGTATTAATTGACATAGTACAGTAAAAGTGTGTATGAAAGTATTAATTGACATATAGTACAGTAAAAGTGTGTATAAATGTATTAATTGACATATAGTACAGTAAAAGTGTGTATGAATGTATTAATTGACATATAGTACAGTAAAAGTGTGTATGAATGTATTAATTGACATATAGTACAGTAAAAGTGTGTGTGAATGTATTAATTGACATATAGTACAGTAAAAGTGTGTATGAATGTATTAATTGACATATAGTACAGTAAAAGTGTGTGTGAATGTATTAATTGACATATAGTACAGTAAAAGTGTGTATGAATGTATTAATTGACATATAGTACAGTGAAAGTGTGTATGAATGTAATAATTGACATATAGTACAGTAGAAGTGTATGAATGTATTGACATATAGTACAGTATAAGTGTGTATGAATGTATTAATTGACATATAGTACAGTAAAAGTGTGTATGGATGTATTAATTGACATATAGTGCAGTAAAAGTGTATGAATGTATTGACATATAGTACAATATAAGTGTGTATGAATGTATTAATTGACATATAGTACAGTAAAAGTGTGTATGGATGTATTAATTGACATATAGTACAGTAAAAGTGTGTATGAATGTATTAATTGACATATAGTACAGTAAAAGTGTGTATGAATGTATTAATTGACATATAGTACAGTAAAAGTGTATGAATGTATTGACATATAGTACAGTATAAGTGTGTATGAATGTATTAATTGACATATAGTACAGTAAAAGTGTGTATGAATGTATTAATTAACATATAGTACAGTAAAAGTGTGTATGAATGTATTAATTGACATATAGTACAGTAAAAGTGTATGAATGTATTGACATATAGTACAGTATAAGTGTGTATGAATGTATTAATTGACATATAGTACAGTAAAAGTGTGTATGGATGTATTAATTGACATATAGTACAGTAAAAGTGTGTATGAATGTATTAATTGACATATAGTACAGTAAAAGTGTGTATGAATGTATTAATTGACATATAGTACTGTAAAAGTGTGTATTAATGTATTAATTGACATATAGTACAGTAAAAGTGTGTATGAATGTATTGACATATAGTACAGTAAAAGTGTGTATGAATGTATTAATTGACATATAGTACAGTAAAAGTGTGGATGGATGTATTAATTGACATATAGTACAGTAAAAGTGTGTATGAATGTATTAATTGACATATAGTACAGTAAAAGTGTGTATTAATGTATTAATTGACATATAGTACAGTAAAAGTGTGTATGAATGTATTGACATATAGTACAGTAAAAGTGTGTATGGATGTATTAATTGACATATAGTACAGTAAAAGTGTGTATGGATGTATTAATTGACATATAGTACAGTAAAAGTGTATGAATGTATTGACATATAGTACAGTAAAAGTGTATGAATGTATTGACATATAGTACAGTATAAGTGTGTATGAATGTATTAATTGACATATAGTACAGTAAAAGTGTGTATGGATGTATTAATTGACATATAGTACAGTAAAAGTGTGTATGAATGTATTAATTGACATATAGTACAGTAAAAGTGTGTATGAATGTATTAATTGACATATAGTACTGTAAAAGTGTGTATGGATGTATTAATTGACATATAGTACAGTAAAAGTGTGTATGGATGTATTAATTGACATATAGTACAGTAAAAGTGTGTATGAATGTATTAATTGACATATAGTACAGTAAAAGTGTGTATGAATGTATTGACATATAGTACAGTAAAAGTGTGTATGAATGTATTAATTGACATATAGTACAGTAAAAGTGTGTATGGATGTATTAATTGACATATAGTACAGTAAAAGTGTGTATGAATGTATTAATTGACATATAGTACAGTAAAAGTGTGTATGAATGTATTAATTGACATATAGTACAGTAAAAGTGTGTATGAATGTATTAATTGACATATAGTACAGTAAAAGTGTGTATGAATGTATTAATTGACATATAGTACTGTAAAAGTGTGTATGGATGTATTAATTGACATATAGTACAGTAAAAGTGTGTATGGATGTATTAATTGACATATAGTACAGTAAAAGTGTGTATGAATGTATTAATTGACATATAGTACAGTAAAAGTGTGTATGAATGTATTAATTGACATATAGTACAGTAAAAGTGTGTATGAATGTATTAATTGACATATAGTACAGTAAAAGTGTGTATGAATGTATTGACATATAGTACAGTAAAAGTGTGTATGAATGTATTAATTGACATATAGTACAGTAAAAGTGTGTATGAATGTATTGACATATAGTACAGTAAAAGTGTGTATGAATGTATTAATTGACATATAGTACAGTAAAAGTGTGTATGGATGTATTAATTGACATATAGTACAGTAAAAGTGTGTATGAATGTATTAATTGACATATAGTACAGTAAAAGTGTGTATGAATGTATTAATTGACATATAGTACAGTAAAAGTGTGTATGAATGTATTAATTGACATATAGTACAGTAAAAGTGTGTATGAATGTATTAATTGACATATAGTACTGTAAAAGTGTGTATGGATGTATTAATTGACATATAGTACAGTAAAAGTGTGTATGGATGTATTAATTGACATATAGTACAGTAAAAGTGTGTATGAATGTATTAATTGACATATAGTACAGTAAAAGTGTGTATGAATGTATTAATTGACATATAGTACAGTAAAAGTGTGTATGAATGTATTAATTGACATATAGTACAGTAAAAGTGTGTATGAATGTATTGACATATAGTACAGTAAAAGTGTGTATGAATGTATTAATTGACATATAGTACAGTAAAAGTGTGTATGAAAGTATTAATTGACATATAGTACAGTAAATGTGTACTAATGTATTAATTGACATTTAGTACAGTAAGTGTGTATGAATGTTTTTATTGACATATAGTACAGTAAAAGTGTGTATGAATGTTTTTATTGACATAGTACAGTAAAAGTGTGTATGAATGTATTAATTGACATATAGTACAGTAAAAGTGTGTATGAAAGTATTAATTGACATATAGTACAATAAAAGTGTGTATGAATGTATTAATTGACATATAGTACAGTAAGTGTATGAATGTATTAATTGACATATAGTACAGTGTGTATGAATGTATTAATGGACATATAGTACAGTAAAAGTGTGTATGAAAGTATTAATTGACATATAGTACAGTAAAAGTGTGTATGAATGTATTAATTGACATATAGTACAGTAAAAGTCTGTATGAATGTATTAATTGACATAGTACAGTAAAAGTGTGTATGAATGTATTAATTGACATATAGTACAGTAAAAGTGTGTATGAATGTTTTATTGACATAGTACAGTAAAAGTGTGTATTAATGTATTAATTGACATAGTACAGTAAAAGTGTGTATGAAAGTATTAATTGACATATAGTACAGTAAAAGTGTGTATAAATGTATTAATTGACATATAGTACAGTAAAAGTGTGTATGAATGTATTAATTGACATATAGTACAGTAAAAGTGTGTATGAATGTATTAATTGACATATAGTACAGTAAAAGTGTGTGTGAATGTATTAATTGACATATAGTACAGTAAAAGTGTGTATGAATGTATTAATTGACATATAGTACAGTAAAAGTGTGTGTGAATGTATTAATTGACATATAGTACAGTAAAAGTGTGTATGAATGTATTAATTGACATATAGTACAGTGAAAGTGTGTATGAATGTAATAATTGACATATAGTACAGTAAAAGTGTATGAATGTATTGACATATAGTACAGTATAAGTGTGTATGAATGTATTAATTGACATATAGTACAGTAAAAGTGTGTATGGATGTATTAATTGACATATAGTGCAGTAAAAGTGTATGAATGTATTGACATATAGTACAATATAAGTGTGTATGAATGTATTAATTGACATATAGTACAGTAAAAGTGTGTATGGATGTATTAATTGACATATAGTACAGTAAAAGTGTGTATGAATGTATTAATTGACATATAGTACAGTAAAAGTGTGTATGAATGTATTAATTGACATATAGTACAGTAAAAGTGTATGAATGTATTGACATATAGTACAGTATAAGTGTGTATGAATGTATTAATTGACATATAGTACAGTAAAAGTGTGTATGAATGTATTAATTAACATATAGTACAGTAAAAGTGTGTATGAATGTATTAATTGACATATAGTACAGTAAAAGTGTATGAATGTATTGACATATAGTACAGTATAAGTGTGTATGAATGTATTAATTGACATATAGTACAGTAAAAGTGTGTATGGATGTATTAATTGACATATAGTACAGTAAAAGTGTGTATGAATGTATTAATTGACATATAGTACAGTAAAAGTGTGTATGAATGTATTAATTGACATATAGTACTGTAAAAGTGTGTATTAATGTATTAATTGACATATAGTACAGTAAAAGTGTGTATGAATGTATTGACATATAGTACAGTAAAAGTGTGGATGGATGTATTAATTGACATATAGTACAGTAAAAGTGTGTATGAATGTATTAATTGACATATAGTACAGTAAAAGTGTGTATTAATGTATTAATTGACATATAGTACAGTAAAAGTGTGTATGAATGTATTGACATATAGTACAGTAAAAGTGTGTATGGATGTATTAATTGACATATAGTACAGTAAAAGTGTGTATGGATGTATTAATTGACATATAGTACAGTAAAAGTGTATGAATGTATTGACATATAGTACAGTAAAAGTGTATGAATGTATTGACATATAGTACAGTATAAGTGTGTATGAATGTATTAATTGACATATAGTACAGTAAAAGTGTGTATGGATGTATTAATTGACATATAGTACAGTAAAAGTGTGTATGAATGTATTAATTGACATATAGTACAGTAAAAGTGTGTATGAATGTATTAATTGACATATAGTACTGTAAAAGTGTGTATGGATGTATTAATTGACATATAGTACAGTAAAAGTGTGTATGGATGTATTAATTGACATATAGTACAGTAAAAGTGTGTATGAATGTATTAATTGACATATAGTACAGTAAAAGTGTGTATGAATGTATTGACATATAGTACAGTAAAAGTGTGTATGAATGTATTAATTGACATATAGTACAGTAAAAGTGTGTATGGATGTATTAATTGACATATAGTACAGTAAAAGTGTGTATGAATGTATTAATTGACATATAGTACAGTAAAAGTGTGTATGAATGTATTAATTGACATATAGTACAGTAAAAGTGTGTATGAATGTATTAATTGACATATAGTACAGTAAAAGTGTGTATGAATGTATTAATTGACATATAGTACTGTAAAAGTGTGTATGGATGTATTAATTGACATATAGTACAGTAAAAGTGTGTATGGATGTATTAATTGACATATAGTACAGTAAAAGTGTGTATGAATGTATTAATTGACATATAGTACAGTAAAAGTGTGTATGAATGTATTAATTGACATATAGTACAGTAAAAGTGTGTATGAATGTATTAATTGACATATAGTACAGTAAAAGTGTGTATGAATGTATTGACATATAGTACAGTAAAAGTGTGTATGAATGTATTAATTGACATATAGTACAGTAAAAGTGTGTATGAATGTATTGACATATAGTACAGTAAAAGTGTGTATGAATGTATTAATTGACATATAGTACAGTAAAAGTGTGTATGGATGTATTAATTGACATATAGTACAGTAAAAGTGTGTATGAATGTATTAATTGACATATAGTACAGTAAAAGTGTGTATGAATGTATTAATTGACATATAGTACAGTAAAAGTGTGTATGAATGTATTAATTGACATATAGTACAGTAAAAGTGTGTATGAATGTATTAATTGACATATAGTACTGTAAAAGTGTGTATGGATGTATTAATTGACATATAGTACAGTAAAAGTGTGTATGGATGTATTAATTGACATATAGTACAGTAAAAGTGTGTATGAATGTATTAATTGACATATAGTACAGTAAAAGTGTGTATGAATGTATTAATTGACATATAGTACAGTAAAAGTGTGTATGAATGTATTAATTGACATATAGTACAGTAAAAGTGTGTATGAATGTATTGACATATAGTACAGTAAAAGTGTGTATGAATGTATTAATTGACATATAGTACAGTAAAAGTGTGTATGAATGTATTAATTGACATAATTAGCGTATGAAAGCTGAATGTTCACCTGTGTTTTGTGTCAGTGTCCTCTTGGCTGGAGGAGGAGGAGGCGTGTCTTGGTCACTGAGCGCCATAGGTGTGTCCTCACAGGAAGTGCTGACTGGAGGAGGAGGAGGAGGAGGAGGAGGAGGAGGAGGAGGAGGAGGAATGGAGGCTGGGAGTGTCCAGGTGTGTCCAGGTGCAGGTGGGATGTGTCTGGGCTGTGTTTGAACAGGAGGAGTGGAGGAGGGAGGAGGTCCCGGGCAGATGATGGAGAGTGGCTGGGAGGGACAAGATGTTGTGGACTGAGGACTCTTCAGGAAGTACTGATGACCCGCTCGCTTCTGGGGAGACAACACATCATCATCATCATCATCATCATCATCATAAGAATCGTCATGTTCACCAACTTCCACATGTCATTCCTCATCCAGGCTCCAATGGCAAAGAAAGAAAAAGATCTTGAGTTTTGAATTTGAAGAACGAAGTAAAAGGAATTAAAAACACAAAATTGTACTATTGAAGGAATGTCTAAAAAAAAAAAACTATGTTGCTAGAAAAACTGAACATTTTTAATCACTAATAAATCAAAACTATTTAGTTTATATTTATACTTAGGTATAAAATACTACACGGTCTAGCTCCATCCTATCTTGCCGATTGTATTGTACCATATGTCCCGGCAAGAAATCTGCGTTCAAAGGACTCCGGCTTATTAGTGATTCCTAGAGCCCAAAAAAAGTCTGCGGGCTATAGAGCGTTTTCCATTTCGAGCTCCAGTACTCTGGAATGCCCTCCCGGTAAAAGTTCGAGATGCCACCTCAGTAGAAGCATTTAAGTCTCACCTTAAAACTCATTTGTATACTCTAGCCTTTAAATAGACTCCCTTTTTAGACCAGTTGATCTGCCGTTTCTTTTCTTTTTCTCCTATGTCCCACTCTCCCTTGTGGAGGGGGTCCGGTCCGATCCGGTGGCCATGTACTGCTTGCCTGTGTATTGGCTGGGGACATCTCTGCGCTGCTGATCCGCCTCCGCTTGGGATGGTTTCCTGCTGGCTCCGCTGTGAACGGGAATCTCGCTGCTGTGTTGGATCCGCTTTGGACTGGACTCTCGCGACTGTGTTGGATCCATTATGGATTGAACTTTCACAGTATCATGTTAGACCCGCTCGACATCCATTGCTTTCCTCCTCTCCAAGGTTCTCATAGTCATCATTGTCACCGACGTCCCACTGGGTGTGAGTTTTCCTTGCCCTTATGTGGGCCTACCGAGGATGTCCAAGTGGTTTGTGCAGCCCTTTGAGACACTAGTGATTTAGGGCTATATAAGTAAACATTGATTGATTGATGATATTTAATGAGCAACGGATTTTCTTTTTTTTTTTTTTATCAAGAATATTTCTACAATAAAAAAGAAAAGAAAAACTTTTCAATATTGAAACAATTTAATACTCCTTAGCGTTTAAAATTATATTAAAATATCTGAAGAATACATTTAGAATGTATACTGTACATGTATATATATATAATATATATATATATATAAGTGTACAAATGTATATGTTTGATTTCAATGTTAAACTGTGTATATGAGACGTGTGCTACATATATGTTGCTTATATATTG
This sequence comes from Nerophis ophidion, assembly GCF_033978795.1. NCBI lineage: Eukaryota > Metazoa > Chordata > Actinopteri > Syngnathiformes > Syngnathidae > Nerophis > Nerophis ophidion. Next base: position 38,598,153 of record NC_084635.1, on the reverse strand, counting down.
TTTAAAAAAAAAAGTAATATAAGTGAAGCATGTTTTAGATTTTATATATTTTGAACCTTGTTCTTGTTGTGATGGGGTAGGTTTATATAAGCGTTGCTTCAACCTACACCCTTTCGGCTCAATCATTGCTCAAATGAGTGGTTTTCTTTTCTTTTTTTGTTGTTGTTCTTTGTTTTATGTGAAGATTGCCGAAATAAATAAATAAAATAAATACACACACACACTTAAATGTATGTAAATACATATATATGTATATATACACATATATATACACACACACACATATACATATATAAACACATATATATATATATATGTATACAAACCCTGTTTCCATATGAGTTGGGAAATTGTGTTAGATGTAAATATAAACAGAATACAATGATTTGCAAATCCTTTTCAAGCCATATTCAGTTGAATATGCTACAAAGACAACATATTTGATGTTCAAACTCAGAAACATTTTTTTTTGTAAAGTAGAGCTTTGATGAGCTGAAGGCCGTTCGTGACGACAGTAATGTGTGTTGAGGTCCTGAGCGAGAGTCCGGTCATTCAGGGCCTGGGGGGCTTTGGGCTTGTAGTTCATAAGTTCCCTTAATCCTCTCCACATGGCTGCAGAGTCATTGGAGCTGAACTGTTCCTGTAGAGCAGGGGTGCCCACACTTTTTCTGCAGGCGAGCTACTTTTCAATTGACCAACTGGAGGGGATCTACCTCATTTATATATATCATTTATATTTATTTATTTATGAAAGAGACATTTTTGTAAACAAGTTAAATGTCTTTAATGATAATACAAGCATGTGTAACACATATAGATGTCTTTCACGAAGACAAGAATATAAGTTGGTGTATTACCTGATTCTGATGACTTGCATTGATTGGAATCAGACAGTAATGATGATAATGCCCACATTTTCAAATGGAGGAGAAAAAAAGTTGTCCTTTCTGTACAATACCACATGAAAGTGGTTGGTTTTTGGCATCTAATTCATCCAGCTTCCATACACTTTACAAGAAAAACATTGGCGGCAAATTCCGTAGCTTGCTTGATTGACATTCACGGCACCCGAGGGTCTTGTGAGATGACGCTGGCTGCTGCCAGTTCATTATTATGAAAAAATGACAGAAAGGAAGGCGAGAAACACTTTTTATTTCAACAGACTCTCGCGCCGTACCTTCCGTCAAAACTCTAAAGGCCGACTGCACATTTCCTATCTTCACAATAAAAGCCCAGCTTCATGCTGCCTGCGCTAACTAAATAAGAGTCTCAGAAAGCTGGCGTGCACAAGTGATGTGCACGCCAGCTTTCTGAGGGATCGCTTGTGCACGCCAGTTTTCCGAGACTCTGTATTTAGTTAGCGCAGGCAGCATGAAGCAGGGCTTTTATTGTGAAGATAGGAAATGTGCAGTCGGCCTTTAGAGTTTTGACGGAAGGGACGGCGCGAGAGTCTGTTGAAATAAAAAGTGTTTCTCGCCTTCCTCTCTGTCATTTTTTCATAATAAAGAACTGGCAGCAGCCAGCGTCATCTCACAAGACCCTCGGGTGCCGTGAATGTCAATCAAGCAAGCTACGGAATTTGCCCCCAATGTTTTTCTTGTAAAGTGTATGGAAGCTGGATGAATTAGATGCCAAAAACCAACCACTTTCATGTGGTATTGTACAGAAAGGACAACTTTTTTTCTCCTCCATTTGAAAATGTGGGCGTTATCATCATTACTGTCTGATTCCTATCAATGCAAGTCATCAGAATCAGGTAATACACCAACTTATATTCTTGTCTTTGTGAAAGAAAGACATCTATATGTGTTACACATGCTTGTATTATCATTAAACACATTTAACTTGTTTACAAAAATGTCTCTTTCATAAATAAATAAATATAAATGATATATATAAATGAGGTAGATCCCCTCGAGTTGCTCAATTGAAAAGTAGCTCGCCTGCAGAAAAAGTGTGGGCACCCCTGATGTAGACGGTTAGAGTACACAGATTCAGCTTTCTCCACTTCCCTGTTAAAGTGGTACTTGGCTTCTCTGGAGGTACTCTGGTGCCCACTCCTCCCCGCAGCCTCCTTCTTCTTGCACAGCTGTCAGAGCTTAGGTGTGAACCAGGACTTGTCCTTGTTAAAACAAGCCCTGCTGCACGTTGGAATGATGCGCGCCTCATTCAACTGAATGTATGAGTGTATGAATGTGTATGAATGTATGAGTGTATGAATGTATGAGGTCACAGTGTCCGTTAAACCACTTAAGCTGTACATCAAGCAAGGATGGTAAAGAATTTCACTTTCAAAGCTTCAACAATTAGTTTCCTCAGTTCCCAAACGTTGTTAAAAAAAAAGGTGATGTAACACAGTGGTGAACATGCCCTTTCCCAACTACTTTGGCACGTGTTGCAGTCATGAAATTCTAAGTTAATGATTATTTGCAAAAAAATAAATAAAGTTTATGAGTTTGAAAATCAAATATGTTGTCTTTGTAGCATATTCAACTGAATATGGCTTGAAAAGGATTTGCAAATCATTGTATTCTGTTTATATTTACATCTAACACAATTTCCCAACTCATATGGTAGTGGTAAACATGTCATGACTGGTGGTGGTAAACATGTCATGACTGGTGGTGGTAAACATGTCATGGCTGGTAGTGGTAAACATGTCATGACTGGTGGTGGTAAACATGTCATGACTGGTAGTGGTAAACATGTCATGACTGGTAGTGGTAAACATGTCATGACTGGTAGTGGTAAACATGTCATGGCTGGTAGTGGTAAACATGTCATGACTGGTAGTGGTAAACATGTCATGACTGGTAGTGGTAAACATGTCATGACTGGTAGTGGTAAACATGTCATGGCTGGTAGTGGTAAACATGTCATGGCTGGTAGTGGTAAACATGTCATGACTGGTAGTGGTAAACATGTCATGGCTGGTAGTGGTAAACATGTCATGATTGGTAGTGGTAAACATGTCATGACTGGTGGTGGTAAACATGTCATGACTGGTGGTGGTAAACATGTCATGGCTGGTAGTGGTAAACATGTCATGGCTGGTAGTGGTAAACATGTCATGGCTGGTGGTGGTAAACATGTCATGACTGGTGGTGGTAAACATGTCATGACTGGTGGTGGTAAACATGTCATGGCTGGTAGTGGTAAACATGTCATGACTGGTAGTGGTAAACATGTCATGACTGGTGGTGGTAAACATGTCATGACTGGTAGTGGTAAACATGTCATGACTGGTAGTGGTAAACATGTCATGACTGGTGGTGGTAAACATGTCATGACTGGTGGTGGTAAACATGTCATGGCTGGTGGTGGTAAACATGTCATGGCTGGTAGTGGTAAACATGTCATGGCTGGTAGTGGTAAACATGTCATGGCTGGTAGTGGTAAACATGTCATGGCTGGTAGTGGTAAACATGTCATGACTGGTAGTGGTAAACATGTCATGACTGGTGGTGGTAAACATGTCATGGCTGGTGGTGGTAAACATGTCATGGCTGGTAGTGGTAAACATGTCATGGCTGGTAGTGGTAAACATGTCATGGCTGGTAGTGGTAAACATGTCATGACTGGTAGTGGTAAACATGTCATGGCTGGTAGTGGTAAACATGTCATGACTGGTGGTGGTAAACATGTCATGACTGGTGGTGGTAAACATGTCATGGCTGGTGGTGGTAAACATGTCATGACTGGTAGTGGTAAACATGTCATGGCTGGTAGTGGTAAACATGTCATGACTGGTAGTGGTAAACATGTCATGGCTGGTAGTGGTAAACATGTCATGGCTGGTAGTGGTAAACATGTCATGGCTGGTAGTGGTAAACATGTCATGGCTGGTAGTGGTAAACATGTCATGGCTGGTAGTGGTAAACATGTCATAGCTGGTAGTGGTAAACATGTCATGGCTGGTAGTGGTAAACATGTCATGGCTGGTGGTGGTAAACATGTCATGACTGGTGGTGGTAAACATGTCATGGCTGGTAGTGGTAAACATGTCATGACTGGTGGTGGTAAACATGTCATGACTGGTGGTGGTAAACATGTCATGACTGGTGGTGGTAAACATGTCATGGCTGGTAGTGGTAAACATGTCATGACTGGTAGTGGTAAACATGTCATGACTGGTAGTGGTAAACATGTCATGGCTGGTGGTGGTAAACATGTCATGGCTGGTAGTGGTAAACATGTCATGGCTGGTAGTGGTAAACATGTCATGGCTGGTAGTGGTAAACATGTCATGGCTGGTAGTGGTAAACATGTCATGACTGGTAGTGGTAAACATGTCATGACTGGTGGTGGTAAACATGTCATGGCTGGTGGTGGTAAACATGTCATGGCTGGTAGTGGTAAACATGTCATGGCTGGTAGTGGTAAACATGTCATGGCTGGTAGTGGTAAACATGTCATGACTGGTAGTGGTAAACATGTCATGGCTGGTAGTGGTAAACATGTCATGACTGGTGGTGGTAAACATGTCATGACTGGTGGTGGTAAACATGTCATGGCTGGTGGTGGTAAACATGTCATGACTGGTAGTGGTAAACATGTCATGGCTGGTAGTGGTAAACATGTCATGACTGGTAGTGGTAAACATGTCATGGCTGGTAGTGGTAAACATGTCATGGCTGGTAGTGGTAAACATGTCATGGCTGGTAGTGGTAAACATGTCATGGCTGGTAGTGGTAAACATGTCATGGCTGGTAGTGGTAAACATGTCATGACTGGTAGTGGTAAACATGTCATAGCTGGTAGTGGTAAACATGTCATGGCTGGTAGTGGTAAACATGTCATGGCTGGTAGTGGTAAACATGTCATGACTGGTGGTGGTAAACATGTCATGGCTGGTAGTGGTAAACATGTCATGACTGGTGGTGGTAAACATGTCATGACTGGTGGTGGTAAACATGTCATGACTGGTGGTGGTAAACATGTCATGGCTGGTAGTGGTAAACATGTCATGACTGGTAGTGGTAAACATGTCATGACTGGTAGTGGTAAACATGTCATGACTGGTAGTGGTAAACATGTCATGACTGGTAGTGGTAAACATGTCATGACTGGTAGTGGTAAACATGTCATGACTGGTAGTGGTAAACATGTCATGGCTGGTAGTAGTAAACATGTCATGGCTGGTAGTGGTAAACATGTCATGGCTGGTAGTGGTAAACATGTCATGGCTGGTAGTGGTAAACATGTCATGGCTGGTAGTGGTAAACATGTCATGACTGGTAGTGGTAAACATGTCATGACTGGTAGTGGTAAACATGTCATGACTGGTAGTGGTAAACATGTCATGACTGGTAGTGGTAAACATGTCATGACTGGTAGTGGTAAACATGTCATGACTGGTAGTGGTAAACATGTCATGGCTGGTAGTGGTAAACATGTCATGACTGGTAGTGGTAAACATGTCATGACTGGTAGTGGTAAACATGTCATGACTGGTAGTGGTAAACATGTCATGACTGGTAGTGGTAAACATGTCATGGCTGGTAGTGGTAAACATGTCATGACTGGTAGTGGTAAACATGTCATGACTGGTAGTGGTAAACATGTCATGGCTGGTAGTGGTAAACATGTCATGGCTGGTAGTGGTAAACATGTCATGACTGGTAGTGGTAAACATGTCTGACCTCTCTGAAGGACCTTAATCTGCTCAGAGTCTTCTCTCGCTCCTGGTCCACAAACTGCTTCCTCCTCTTCTCTTCCTCTTTCCTCTTCTCTCGCTTCTGCAGACGGCAGGCAGGTAAGAAGATGAGGCAAGGAGACAGAGGTTGCCATGGCGACGTACCAAGTGGACCTGATGGTGGTGGGTGAAGAGGGCGGAGGTGTTCTTGGCGGCCCGCTGCTTCTGCTCATGTGCGTCCACACACTGCTCCTGCAAGAGTTTGGAGGCAGGTTAGTTAGTTCCTGCTGCTTCTACCTCATCATCAGCACCACCTTCTTGTTGCGCAGGTAAGCCCGCCGGGCACAGGTGTGGCCTCTCTTGGTCTCCAGGGTCTGCAGACGTCTCCTCAGCTGAGCCACAGCAGGAGGTTCAGTCTGCTGAGGGACCATGTTCTGGAGCTCCTCTGGATCCTCACACACGTCGTAGTAGACCACCTCCTCCTTCAGCTCTGCAACAACACTTCATGTCTGTACACCTGTGGCATGATGCACCTCCTTCAGCTCTGCAACAACACTTTATACAGGTGTTGTGCAGCACTGATGTCAGGTGGTGTTACAGGTGTTGTGCAGCAAGGATGTCAGGTGGTGATACAGGTGTTGTGCAGCACTGATGTCAGGTGGTGTTACAGGTGTTGTGCAGCACTGATGTCAGGTGGTGTTACAGGTGTTGTGCAGCACTGATGTCAGGTGGTGTTACAGGTGTTGTGCAGCACTGATGTCAGGTGGTGTTACAGGTGCTGTGCAGCACTGATGTCAGGTGGTGTTACAGGTGTTGTGCAGCACTGATGTCAGGTGGTGTTACAGGTGTTGTGCAGCAAGGATGTCAGGTGGTGATACAGGTGTTGTGCAGCACTGATGTCAGGTGGTGTTACAGGTGTTGTGCAGCACTGATGTCAGGTGGTGTTACAGGTGTTGTGCAGCACTGATGTCAGGTGGTGTTACAGGTGTTGTGCAGCACTGATGTCAGGTGGTGTTACAGGTGTTGTGCAGCACTGATGTCAGGTGGTGTTACAGGTGCTGTGCAGCACTGATGTCAGGTGGTGTTACAGGTGTTGTGCAGCACTGATGTCAGGTGGTGTTACAGGTGTTGTGCAGCAAGGATGTCAGGTGGTGATACAGGTGTTGTGCAGCACTGATGTCAGGTGGTGTTACAGGTGTTGTGCAGCACTGATGTCAGGTGGTGTTACAGGTGTTGTGCAGCACTGATGTCAGGTGGTGTTACAGGTGTTGTGCAGCACTGATGTCAGGTGGTGTTACAGGTGCTGTGCAGCACTGATGTCAGGTGGTGTGCAGCACTGATGTCAGGTGGTGATACAGGTGTTGTGCAGCACTGATGTCAGGTGGTGTTACAGGTGTTGTGCAGCACTGATGGCAGGTGGTGTTACAGGTGTTGTGCAGCACTGATGTCAGGTGGTGTTACAGGTGTTGCGCAGCACTGATGTCAGGTGGTGTTACAGGTGTTGCGCAGCACTGATGTCAGGTGGTGTTACAGGTGTTGTGCAGCACTGATGTCAGGTGGTGTTACAGGTGTTGTGCAGCACTGATGTCAGGTGGTGATACAGGTGTTGCGCAGCACTGATGTCAGGTGGTGTTACAGGTGTTGCGCAGCACTGATGTCAGGTGGTGATACAGGTGTTGTGCGTGCTGGTCATGACTGAGTGTGAAAAAGTGTGTAACGCAACCATCTGACATCAGTGCTGCACAACACCTGTATCACTTCTACCAGCAGATTGTGTTTGATTGGCCGAGTGTGAGATTGACTTCCTGCTTCCATTGACAGCTCAACTCCTTTTTTACACGCTGTTGTCTGTCCTGGCAGCTGATTGGCTGAGCAACATTCTAGTGTTACCTGCTCAGGTGTCATCAATGATGTTTCTCGCAATTGGACTTTAGAGAGCAGCTTTTAGTGGAGACAGAAAAGTAGGTTTGAGGCTCAGATCATGAGAAGACGGAGCAGAGCTGGTTGCTGTAGTTGGCATCCTCATTAAAGTCAGCGAGCAGGTGATGTTATGTGAGCAACATGGTGTGCATACCTCGGATCTGACGCCGCAGGGTGTCTCTCTGAGCCACCAGCAGCTGCTCCTCCTTCTTCAGGATCTCCAACTTGGTGTTGTAGACTTCCAGCTGGGTTTCGTAGAAGAGCAGCTCCAGCTTGTCCACCTGCTGCTGGTCTTGGTGGGCGGCAGGAGAACCTCCAGTCCTCTGCTCCTGCAGACCTGCACACAAGCTGGCCAGCTGCAGACAACACATGGACTTAGCATGCTGTCCCTAATCAAGTGTCCAGGCTTACATCATCTAGCACGGGGCTGCAACCTGCGCCGCCCTACTGGCTCTCTGGAGCTTTATCCAAAATGTATAAACATGGGAAAATATGAGGTCAAAATATAATTTGGTGTTGATTTACTTTGTGTAGGAGAACAAAGATGACACAAACCTTCCTAATTGTTAAAAATATTAAATTGTTTATATTCAACATGCTTCACTAATAACAGTATTTGGTCAGCACCGATTTGTCCTACTCATTTCAGCGGTTCTTGAACTCACCGTGGTTTGTTTGCATGTACAACTTTCTCTGACGTGTTTTATGCCACTCCTACCTTGTCTCATTTTGTCCACCAAACCTTTTATGCTGTGCGTGAATGCACAAAGGTGAATTTTGTGCGGAGTGCTAATTAGGCATATTTGGTCACTGCTAATCCATGCTAACATGCTATTTAGGCTAGATCATTATGCCTTGTTTGTGGCTATATTTTTAATTTCCTTGACTGATGTCCTCTGTGTATTTAATTGACATTTGCATGTCTCATCTGTATGTAATAGTGGCTGCATTTCTAAGACTTGTTTGTGTGCTGTGTTGTTCCAGACCACAGCAAACGTTACCATGTTGTCCCAGACCACAGCAAACCTTATTCCGTTGTTCCAGACCACAGCAAACTTTACCCAGCTTGCAATGATTGTAATAAATCTATTAGAAGAAGAGGTTTCGGTCTAACTTGGACACACACATCCATACCTTTGGCCATTCTAAGACATTACCAGGAGTTATCTCACCCTCAGACAAGTTTTACTCATGTTTTCTAATGTTGTAAAAATGTGTAGTATTAATATTACATTTCAGTCAACAAAAAAATGTGTCAGCCTGCAACACAAAGTAATTTTGATAGTAGGCTAATATAGCTAACATGGACACTTGCATCATGTGTTGTCTTCATTATAACACTTATGTAAGTCTTTTAAAGTCATTTCGATAGTAGGCTAATATAACTAATTCAGACACTTACATCATGTGTTGTTTTCATGACAACACTTATGTAAGACTTTTAAAGTCATTTTGATAATAGAGTGTGAGGAGTCTTTTCACAATAAAAGCCTGGCCATGAGGACAGAAGAAGGTGTTGCAATGATGTGTTCACCTCCTCCCTGATGGCATCCTTCTTGCGGCTCAGACACATCTCAGAAGCTCTCATGTGCTGCAGGCCTTCTTTAGCCAGCAACACCTGCAGGGTCTCCAGCCTTGGAGCAGCAGAAGCCCAGGCAGCCACTCCAAAGCGACACTTGTCCTCCTCCATCTGCTTCACCATACCTGGATATGAAGACAGAACACTCAAATCACCACAAAGATGTAACACTCACATCACCACAGAGATGTAACACTCACATCACCACATAGATGTAACATTCACATCACCACATAGATGTAACACTCACACACCACAAAGATGTAACACTCACACACCACAGATATGTAACACTCACATCACCACAGAGATGTAACACTCACATCACCACATAGATGTAACATTCACATCACCACATAGATGTAACATTCACATCACCACATAGATGTAACACTCACACACCACAAAGATGTAACACTCACACACCACAGATATGTAACACTCACATCACCACAGAGATGTAACACTCACATCACCACATAGATGTAACATTCACATCACCACATAGATGTAACATTCACATCACCACATAGATGTAACACTCACACACCACAAAGATGTAACATTCACATCACCACAGAGATGTAACACTCACATCACCACAGAGATGTAACACTCACACACCACAAAGATGTAACATTCGCATCACCACAGAGATGTAACACTCACATCACCACAGAGATGTAACACTCACACACCACAAAGATGTAACATTCACATCACCACAAAGATGTAGCACTCACATCACCACAGATATGTAACATTCACATCACCACATAGATGTAACACTCACACACCACAAAGATGTAACATTCACATCACCACAGAGATGTAACACTCACATCACCACAGAGATGTAACACTCACACACCACAAAGATGTAACATTCACATCACCACAAAGATGTAGCACTCACATCACCACAGATATGTAACATTCACATCACCACATAGATGTAACACTCACACACCACAAAGATGTAACATTCACATCACCACAGAGATGTAACACTCACATCACCACAGAGATGTAACACTCACACACCACAAAGATGTAACATTCACACACCACAAAGATGTAACATTCACATCACCACAAAGATGTAGCACTCACATCACCACATATATGTAACATTCACATCACCACAAAGATGTAACATTCACATCACCACAGAGATGTAACACTCACATCACCACAGAGATGTAAAACTCACATCACCACAAAGATGTAACACTCACATCACCACAGATGTAACCCTCACATCACCACAAAGATGTAACACTCACATCACCACAGAGATGTAACACTCACATCACCACAGAGATGTAACACTCACACACCACAAAGATGTAACATTCACATCACCACAAAGATGTAGCACTCACATCACCACAAAGATGTAACACTCACATGACCACAAAGCTGTAACACTCACATCACCACAGAGATGTAACACTCACACACCACAAAGATGTAACATTCACATCACCTCATAGATGTAACACTCACATCACCACAGAGATGTAACACTCACATTACCACAACGATGTAACACATCACCACAAAGATGTAACACTCACAGCACCACAGAGATGTAACACTCACATCACCTCAGAGATGTAACACTCACATCACCACAACGATGTAACACTCGCATCACCTCAGAGATGTAACATGCGCATCACCTTAGAGATGTAACACTCACATGACCACAGAGATGTAACACTCACATCACCACAAAGATGTAACACTCACATGACTACAGAGATGTAACACTCACATGACCACATAGATGTAACACTCACATCACCACAAAGATTTAACACTCACATGACCACAAAGCTGTAACACTCACATGACCACAAAGCTGTAACACTCACATGACCACAGAGATGTAACACTCACATCACCACAAAGATGTAACACTCACATCACCACAAATATGTAACACTCACATCACCACAAAGAGGTAACACTCACATGACCACAGAGATGCAACACTCACATGACCACAGAGATGTAACACTCACATGACCACAGAGATGTAACACTCACATCACCACAAAGATGTAACACTCACATGACCACAGAGATGCAACACTCACATGACCACAGAGATGTAACACTCACATCACCACACAGATGTAACACTCACATCACCAAAAAGATGTAACACTCACATCACCACAGAGATGTAACACTCACATCACCACAAAGATGTAACACTCACATCACCACACAGATGTAGCACTCACATCACCAAAAAGATGTAACACTCACATGATCACAGAGATGTAACACTCACATCACCACAAAGATGTAACACTCACATCACCACAAATATGTAACACTCACATCACCACAAAGAGGTAACACTCACATGACCACAGAGATGCAACACTCACATGACCACAGAGATGTAACACTCACATCACCACACAGATGTAACACTCACATCACCAAAAAGATGCAACACTCACATTACCACAGAGATGTAACACTCACATCACCACACAGATGTAACACTCACATCACCAAAAAGATGTAACACTCACATCACCACAGAGATGTAACACTCACATCACCAAAAAGATGTAACACTCACATGACCACAGAGATGTAACACTCACATCACCACAAAGATGTAACACTCACATCACCACAGAGATGTAACACTCACATCACCAAAAAGATGTAACACTCACATCACCACAAAGATGTAGGGTCTATGAAGTAAACAGTTCTGACTCACATGTGGACTAAGGACTATGAAGTAAACAGGTCTGACTCACATGTGGACTAAGGACTATGAAGTAAACAGGTCTGACTCACATGTGGACTAAGGACTATGAAGTAAACAGGTCTGACTCACATGTGGACTAGGGATTATGAAGTAAACAGATCTGACTCACATGTGGACTAGGGACTATGAAGTAAACAGGTCTGACTCACATGTGGACTAAGGTCTATGAAGTAAACAGGTCTGACTCACATGTGGACTAAGGTCTATGAAGTAAACAGGTCTGACTCACATGTGGACTAGGGATTATGAAGTAAACAGGTCTGACTCACATGTGGACTAGGGACTATGAAGTAAACAGGTCTGACTCACATGTGGACTAAGGACTATGAAGTAAACAGGTCTGACTCACATGTGGACTAAGGACTATGAAGTAAACAGGTCTGACTCACATGTGGACTAGGGATTATGAAGTAAACAGGTCTGACTCACATGTGGACTAGGGACTATGAAGTAAACAGGTCTGACTCACATGTGGACTAAGGTCTATGAAGTAAACAGGTCTGACTCACATGTGGACTAAGGTCTATGAAGTAAACAGGTCTGACTCACATGTGGACTAGGGACTATGAAGTAAACAGGTCCGACTCACCTTGCAAGGCCTTGGAGGTCTGTGCAAAGTAAGTGACGGTAAGATCCTGAATAGAAGACTCGGCATCATTGGCCTTGGTCTTCCACTCCTCCGCCTCCTTCTCCAGGACTTCAATCCTCTTAGGACCCAGGTCTTCCAAGTCCAGACTCTTCTGCAGGAACCAGCAGAAAGAACTCTTTAGACTGGGATTACTCAACCAGACCTTCTGCTCAGAGTCTCCAAGTTCTCACTCAGCAGACCCTTGGAGATCCTTGGTCAGCATGAGGACCTACACTCAATATTTGATAGTATTGTGTACACATACTGTACTTTACATACAATATACACACAAGTGTTTGATAGTATTGTGTACACGTACTGTACTCGACGTACAATACACACACACAGGTGTTTGATAGTATTGTGTACAAGTACTGTACTTGACATACAATACACACAGAAGTGTTGGATAGTATTGTGTACACATACTGTACTTGACATACAATACACACACACACACTCAATATTTGATAGTATTGTGTACACGTACTGTACTCGACGTACAATACACACACACACAGGTGTTTGATAGTATTGTGTACAAGTACTGTACTTGACATACAATACACACAGAAGTGTTGGATAGTATTGTGTACACATACTGTACTTGACATACAATACACACACACACACTCAATATTTGATAGTATTGTGTACACGTACTGTACTCGACGTACAATACACACACACAGGTGTTTGATAGTATTGTGTACAAGTACTGTACTTGACATACAATACACACACACAACTGTTGGATAGTATTGTGGGAGGGTGGAGGTCCAGGGGAACTATGTGACTATAAGCTCATTTCACCAGGATGTAGTTTTAAGGGTGATGTTAGTATTTACCAGCATGTAGTTTTAAGGGTGGTGTTGGTATTTACCAGGATGTAGTTTTATGTGTGGTGTTAGTATTTACCAAAATGTAGTTTTAAGGGTGGTGTTGGTATTTACCAGGGTGTAGTTTTAAGGCTGAGGCCGGTATTTACCAGGATGTAGTTTTAAGGGTGATGTCGGTATTTACCAGAATGTAGTTTTAAGGGTGATGTCGGTATTTACAAGGATGTAGTTTTAAGGGTGATGTCGGTATTTACCAGGATGTAGTTTTAAGGGTGATGTTGGTATTTACCGGGATGTAGTTTTAAGTGTGGCATTAGTATTTACCAGGAAGTAGTTTTATGTGTGGTGTTAGTATTTACCAAAATGTAGTTTTAAGGGTGGTGTTGGTATTTACCAGGGTGTAGTTTTAAGGCGGAGGCCGGTATTTACCAGGATGTAGTTTGAAGGGTGATGTTGGTATTTACCAGGATGTAGTTTTAAGGGCGATGGTGGCATTTACCAGGATGTAGTTTTGAGGGTGATGTCGGTATTTACCAGGATGTAGTTTTAAGGGTGATGTCGGTATTTACCAGGATGCAGTTTTAAGGGTGACGGTGGTATTTATCAGGATGTAGTTTTAAGTGTGGCGTTAGTATTTACCAGGATGTAGTTTTAAGGGCGGTGTTGGTATCCACCAGGATGTAGTTTTATGTGTGGAGTTAGTATTTACCAGGATGTAGTTTAAGGGTGGTGTCGGTATTTACCAGGGTGTAGTTTTAAGGCTGAGGTCGGTATTTACCAGGATGCAGTTTTAAGGGTGACGGTGGTATTTACCAGGATGTAGTTTTAAGGGTGATGTTATTTGCCAGGATGTAGTTTTAAGGGTGATGTTATTTACCAGGATGTAGTTTTAAGTGTGATGTTGTTATTTACCAGGATGTAGTTTTAGGTGTGATGTTGTTATTTACCAGGATGTAGTTTTAAGTGTGATGTTGTTATTTACCTGGATGTAGTTTTAAGGGTGATGTTATTTACCAGGATGTAGTTTTAAGTGTGATGTTGTTATTTACCAGGATGTAGTTTTAAGGGTGATGTTGTTATTTACCAGGATGTAGTTTTAAGTGTGATGTTGTTATTTACCAGGATGTAGTTTTAAGGGTGATGTTGTTATTGACCAGGATGTAGTTTTAAGTGTGATGTTGTTATTTACCAGGATGTAGTTTTAAGGGTGATGTTATTTACCAGGATGTAGTTTTAAGTGTGATGTTGTTATTTACCAGGATGTAGTTTTAAGGGTGATGTTGTTATTTACCAGGATGTAGTTTTAAGGGTGATGTTGTTATTTACCAGGATGTAGTTTTAAGTGTGATGTTGTTATTTACCAGGATGTCCATCTTGTAGAGGCAGGCCAGCTCCCTCATGTCCCTAAAAGGCTGCAGCAGGTACTGGAAGAAGGTGGTGGCCACTGTGACCAAGTCCTGGTAAACTTGGTCTTCTTGCTGGTAGATGAGCAGCAGCACCATCATGTTGTCGGCACTAACGTGACTCTGCAGCAGCTGCAACAACAACAACAACACATTCACTTGTTGGCCTGACAACTATCAGCAGGTGACATCATATCAAATAAAGATGTGTCAAATAGACAAATGCAACTTAAATTGTAACACTGTATTTTACAAAATAGCAAAAAAGGAAATTTCTCTTAATATCTCATTGACAAAATTATTCAACCCCTTGAAGATCATAACTCTTAAGAACAGAATTTGAATAAGGTCTTTTCAATCAGGTGTTGAAAACACCTGAAGATGTGATTAGAACCATAACGAGCAACAATTAAACTGATTGAAAAAGACTGACGCTCAGCTTCTTGTAGATGGTCAATGGTGTATCTGCAACATGGTGAAGTCCAGGGAGTGGTCAAAGAAGTCATGACAGGAGGTAATTTCTCTTCATAAGAAAGGATATGGATATAAGAAAATAGCAAATACATTACACATTCCAAGAGACACAGTTGGGAGCATAATTCGCAAGTTTAAAGCTTTAAGTGGGAGAACTTGCACAATCGCTGGCTGACTAAATACTTTTTTGCCCCACTGTATATAAGCGGTAGAAAATGGATGGTATATATATAAATATATATGTGTATATATATGTGTGTGTGTATATATATATATATATATATATATATCCATTCATCCATTTTCTACCGCTTATTCCCTTTTGGGGTCGCTGGCACCTATCTCAGCTACAGTCGGGCGGAAGGCGGGGTACACCCTGGACAAGTCGCCACCTCATCGCAGGGCCAACACAGATAGACAGACAACATTCACACTCACATTCACACACTAGGGCCAATTTTAGTGTTGCCAATCAACCTATCCCCAGGTGCATGTCTTTGGAGGTGGGAGGAAGCCGGAGTACCCGGAGGGAACCCACGCATTCACGGGGAGAACATGCAAACTCCACACAGAAAGATCCCGAGCCTGGATTTGAACCCAGGACTGCAGGACTTTCGTATTGTGAGGCAGATGCACTAATATATATATATATATATATGTGTACTGTATATATATAAATATATATGGGCTTCACGGTGGTAGAGGGGTTAGTGCGTCTGCCTCACAATACGAAGGTCCTGGGTTCAAATATAGGCTCGGGATCTTTCTGTGTGGAGTTTGCATGTTCTCCCCGTGAATGCGTGGGTTCCCTCCGGGTACTCCGGCTTCCTCCCACCTCCAAAGACATGCACCTGGGGATAGGTTGATTGGCAACACTAAATGGTCCCTAGTGTGTGAATGTGAGTGTGAATGTTGTCTGTCTGTGTTGGCCCTGCGATGAGATGGCGACTTGTCCAGGGTGTACCGCGCCTTCCGCCCGACTGTAGCTGAGATAGGTGCCAGCGACCCCAAAAGGGAATAAGCGGTAGAAAATGGATGAATGGATATATATATGTATATATATATATACACACACACAAATATATATTTATATATATACCATCCATTTTCTACCGCTTATATATAGTGGGGCAAAAAAGTATTTAGTCAGCCAGCGATTGTGCAAGTTCTCCCACTTAAAGTCCTACTGAAAGCCACTACTAGCCACCACGCAGTCTGATAGTTTATATATCAATGATGAAATATTAACATTGCAACACATGCCAATACGGCCGCTTTAGTTTACTAAATTACAGTTTTAAATTTCCCGTAGAGTTTCTTGTTGAAAACGTCGCGGAATGATGACGCTTATGTTGATGCGTGCTTGTGACGTTATTGTTTGGAGGCGACATATTAGCCCAGCACCACTTGCGGCTAAAAGTCGTCTCTTTTTAATCACATAATTACACAGTAATTATGATATCTGTGTTGCTGAATCTTTTGCAATTTGTTCGATTAATAATGGAGACGTCAAAGAAGAATGCTGTTGGTGATAGCGGTGGATTGCAGCTGCCTTTAGCACCGAGACACAGCCGGTGTTTCTTTGTTTGTTGTGAAGCTTTAACACAAAGCGGTCAAGCCAACATGTTTCTCTACGTCGATACACAAGTTTTTGGATGGGAAAATTGTCGGCTCTTACCGGAGACATCAGTGCATTATCGGACCTTCTCCTGTAGCTGTCAAAAAGGCAGCTGTGATCTTGGCTCCTTCATCGGCTTTCTCCGACACACTGGCGTTCACCGCAGCCATCCGACTTTCAGATATGACTTTAGTGAAGTGAAGTGAATTATATTTATATAGCGCTTTTTCTCTAGTGACTCAAAGCGCTTTACATAGTGAAACCCAATATCTAAATTACATCCAAACCAGTGTGGGTGGCACTGGAAGCAGGTGGGTAAAGTGTCTTGCCCAAGGACACAACGGCAGTGACTAGGATGGCGGAAGCGGGAATCGAACCTGCAACCCTCAAGTTGCTGACACGGCCACTCTACCAACCGAGCTAAACCGCCCCAAACCGCTTTACTCATTTAATCTCACTAAATTTTTATTAACACAATAAGCAGATAAGGGATTTTCCAGAATGATCCTAGTAAATGTGTCTAATTACATCTGAAACGCTACCACTGCCAGCACCCGGAGCCTTCGCTATTTTTTTTTTTTTTTTAGTGACTTACTAACTTTCCTCATCCACGAATCTTTCATCCACGCTCAAATTAATGGGGAAATTGTCTCTTTCTCGGTCCGAATCGCTCTCGCTGCTGGTGGCCATGATTGTATACAATGTTCAGATGTTAGGAGCTCCACAACCCGTGATGTCACGCGCACATCGTCTGCTATTTCCGGTACAGGCAAGGCTTTTTTATTAGCGACCAAAAGTTCCGAACTTTATGGTGGATGTTCTCTACTAAATCCTTTCAGCAAGATATCATCCCGTTGGGTCAAAATGATCATGAGAACAGTGAGCAAAAATCCCAGAACCACACGGGGTGACCTGGTGAATGACCTGCAGAGAGCTGGGACCAACGTTACAAAGGTTACCATCAAAAACACACTACGCCGACAGGGAATGAAATCCTGCAGTACCAGACGTGCCCCCTGCTTAAGCCAGTGCATGTCCAGGCCCGTCTGAAGTTTGCCAGAGAGCACATGGATGATACAGCAGAGGATTGGGAGAATTTCATGTGGTCAGATGAAACCAAAATAGAACTTTTTGGTATAAACTCAACTCCTCGTGTTTGGAGGAAGAAGAATACTGAGTTGCATCCCAAGAACACCGTACCTACTGTGAAGCATGGGGGTGGAAACATCATGCTTTGGGGCTGTTTTTCTGCTAAGGGGACAGGACGATTGATCCGTGTTAAGGAAAGAATGAATGGGGCCATGTATCGTGAGATTTTGAGCCAAAACCTCCTTCCTTCAGTGAGAGCGTGGCTGGGACTTCCAGCATGACAATAATCCCAAACACACCGCCCGGGCAACGAAGGAGTGGCTCCGTAAGAAGCATTTGGACGTCCTGGAGCGGCCTAGCCAGTCACCAGACCTCAACCCCATAGAAAATCTGTGGAGGGAGTTGAAAGTCCGTGTTGCTCGGCAACAGCCCCAAAACATCACTGCTTTGGAGAAGATCTGCATAGAGGAATGGACCAAAATACCAGCTACTGTGTGTGCAAACCTGGTAAAGACCTATAGTAATAGTTTGACCTCTGTTATTGCCAACAAAGGTTATATTACAAAGTATTGAGTTGAATTTTTGTTATTGACCAAATACTTATTTTCCACCATAATTTACAAATAAATTATTTAAAATTCCTACAATGTGAATTCCTGGATTTTTTTTCTTCACATTGTGTCTCTCACAGTTGAAGTGTACCTATGATGAAAATGACAGACCTCTGTCATCATTTTAAGTGGGAGAACTTGCACAATCGCTGGCTGACTAAATACTTTTTTGCCCCACTGTATATATATATATATATATATATATATATATATATATATATATATATATATATATATGTTAGGGGTGTGGGAAAAAATCGATTCGAATACGAATCAAATTGTTTATGTTGTGCGATTCAGAATTGGTTCAAATTTTTTAAAAATCGATTATTTTTTTTGTTATTTAAAATTTTTTTTAATTTTTTTTTTTTTTTAATCAATCCAACAAAGCACTACACAGCAACAGCATAATAATGCAATCCAATTCCAAAACCAAACCTGACCCAGCAACACTCAGAACTGCAATAAACAGAGCAATTGAGAGGAGACACAAACACCACACAGAACAAACCAAAAGTAGTGAAACAAAAATGATTAAAAGTATCAATATTAGTTATGATTTCAGCATAGTGATTAAAAATCCCTCATTGACATTATCATTAGACATTTATAAAAATAATAAAAAAGAACAGTGGCTTACACTTGCATGGCATCTCATAAGCTGGACAACACACTGTGTCCAATGTTTGCACAAAGATAAAATAAGTCGTATTTTTGGTTTGTTTAATAGTTAAAACAAATTTACATTATTGCAATCAGTTGATAAAACATTGTCCTTTACAATTATAAAAGCTTTTTTTTTTTTTATCTACTACTCTGCTAGCATGTCAGCAGACTGGGGTAGATCCTGCTGAAATCTATGTGTTGAATGAATACACAATCCTTTTCAATCGGGAATAAAAATCGTTTTTGAATTGAGAATCGAATCGAAAAAAATCGATATATTATCGAATCGTGACCCCAAGAATCGATATTGAATCGAATCGTAGGACACCCAAAGATTCACAGCCCAAAAAAAAAAAAATTATATATATATATATATATATATATATATATATATATATATATATATATTTATAATGATAAATGGGTTGTACTTGTATAGCACTTTTCTACCTTCAAGGTAGTCAAAGCGCTTTGACACTACTTCCACACACTGATGGAGGGAGCTGCCATGCAAGGCGCTAACCAGCAGCCATCAGGAGCAAGGGTGAAGTGTCTTGCTCAAGGACACAACGGACGTGACGAGGTTGGTATTAGGTGGGGATTGAACCAGGGACCCTCGGGTTGCGCCACGCCGTTCCAACACACACACACATATATATATATATATATATGTATATATATATATATATATATATATATATATATATGTATATATATATATATATATATATATATATATATAAATATATATATATATATATATATATATATATATATATATATATACCAGGGTTTCCCACGCATTTATTCATTTATTTGAGGCGACCCGCCACGAAAGAATTACGGCCGCCACAAATAAAAAGTAAAAAAAATATATATATATATATATATATATATATATATATTAGCTTTTGACTCGCTCGACCGCTCATAAAAGCAATGGGACTCTGTCTGTGAATGGAGCTTGTAGTTACATATTATATAAATATGTAAATATTATTATAAATATGTACATAAAGTGTTGTAATTATATTCCAACTCCACGTTCTTCTTGCTGTTGTAACACTTGCCTCGCTGAAATAAGCAGGGGCGTCCATGATAACGTTGCTTGGATGACAACATATGTAACTGTTGCTACTAATAATTATTACAATTTGTTTTATTTCACTGAAAACAGGATAAGTTCATTTCATAAAAGGGAATTTAAACCAAAATGTGTAAAAGTTCATAAGAAGGCTTTATTTATGTTACTATGGTTAAAAATGTCATTTCATGCCTTTTTGTTAAGTTTGTGGGCATACTTTTATTTTGAAGTGTCTCGTTTGGTCTGTCAACGGCAATAAGGAAGCTACTTCCGGGTATGAGTGAACATTTTTTGGATGCAATGAGAAGGGAGAAAAGAGAGCGACTGATCATAACAAAGACTAAAAAGTGTCACAAGGACTTTCAGCCTTTGGGCTATAAGAGCCAGAAGATCACAATTTCCTCCTAAAAGAAGCGTGCAGGCCAACGAGGTTTTTGTTTGTCATTTGTTGGCATTTTACTTGGTAAAATGTTTGATCCACATGCTGTGCATGTTATTATTGTTACGTTTGTTACGTGCTTTATTTATTACAGTTTTCACGGTGAATTGAAGAAAAAGGAAGCCTTCAATAAATCAGTTCAAGAAAACCATTGTTTGGAGGGAGTTACAACAGATGTTGCTCCAAAACCTGTATGGACCATCCATCCATCTATTTTCTACCGCTTTTTCCCTTTTGGGGTCGCTGGCACCTATCTCAGCTGCATTTGGGCGGAAGGCGGGGTACACCCTGGACAAGTCGCCACCTCATCACAGGGCCAACACAGAGAAACAGACAACATTCACACACTAGGGACCATTTAGTGTTGCCAATCCACCTATCCCCAGGTGCATGTCTTTGGAGGTGGGAGGGGCCTATCCCCAGGTGCATGTCTTTGGAGGTGGGAGGGGCCTATCCCCAGGTGCATGTCTTTGGACCATTCAGCATTAATGGTGCCTTCACAGATGTGTAAGTTACCCATGCCTTGGGCACTAATACACCCCCATACCATCACACATGCTGTCTGTCTGTCTGTCATTGAACTCCATGGTGTTCAGGGACGAATAGTCTCTCCTATTGCTATTGTACAATTTTTTCAGCTATAGTTACATGAATCGTTAGTAATGTAGCAGCCTAGTTTTGAATGGCAGGGTCCCTGCTATCACATGTTGATAAAAATATAACATTTACGTGATAAAAGTCAACTACAGGCTTCCCAAATACTGAAATAAATTAAGCATGATGAGTTGACTTGAAACTGTTCAATGTTACACTTTTTATATGTAGAAGAAAAGTTTTGTCATTTTATTTAATCAAAGCAACAATTTTAAGCAGTTTAATGTGGATTAATGTGGGCAGAATTATTATAGTGTTCCCAATGTTAAAAGGATATAACCATTGTTTACACATTTGGCAAATAAATAACCCCAAAAATTATATTTTGTTGTTTTCTTACTGTACCGAAAATGAACCGAACCGTGACCTCTAAACCGAGGTACGTACCGAACTGAAATTTTTGTGTACCGTTACACCCCTAACATGTATGGTGAAGAAGGAGCTGAGCCGGAAGGCAAAGCTCTCAACTTACCGGTCACTTTACGTTCCCATCCTCACCTATGGTCATGAGCTTTGTGTCATGACCGAAAGGATAAGATCACGGGTACAAGCGGCCGGGTGGCGGGTCTCTCCCTTAGAGATAGGGTGAGAAGCTCTGCCATCCAGGAGGAACTCAAAGTAAAGCCGCTGCTCCTCCACATGGAGAGGAGCCAGATGAGGTGGTTCGGGCATCTAAAAAATAGTACAATAGCAATAGGAGAGACTATTCATCCCTGAACACCATGGAGTTCAATGACAGACAGACAGGGCTTTGCTGTCCCTAACACATCAATCAATCAATCAATGTTTACTTATATAGCCCTAAATCACTAGTGTCTCAAAGGGCTGCACAAACGACTACAACATCCTCGGTAGGCCCACATAAGGGCAAGGAAAACTCACACCCAGTGGGACGTCGGTGACAATGATGACTATGAGAACCTTGGAGAGGAGGAAAGCAATGGATGTCGAGCGGGTCTAACATGATATTGTGAAAGTTCTTCGATCCTACACAGCAAAATGAGCTAATGTTACGCTAAAAGCTAATTAGCCTTCAGCTCAAGCCAGAACTGTGAGCGAGCTGAGCTGCAGTTTAAGTTTAGGGCACGTCTGACCAGTAGGAGGCCACGGGGAAGACCCAGGACACGTTGGGAAGACTATGTCTCCCGGCTGGCCTGGGAACGCCTCGGGAGGAGCTGGAACAAGTGGCTAGGGAGAGGGAAGTCTGGGCTTCTCTGCTTAGGCTGCTGCCCCCGCAACCCGACCTCGGATAAGCGGAAGAAGATGGATGGATGTACATATTTACATACACATATACTAAGGATGCTGCTAACAGCAGTGATGCCGCTGAGTCAGCAGGTACCTGACGCAGGTGAGCTTTGGCCCTGGACATGTCGCTGTGCAAAGTCTTGCTCTTCAACTCCTGCATGTCGTCAAAGTAGTCCTCCAGGTCACGCGCATGGCGGGAGAAGAGCGTGTCCAACACGATCTCCGTGCCGCACACGTCAATGGCGGCGGCCAAGTACTTCTCCAACTTCCGGCAACAAAGGTCCACTTCCTGTTCATCCGGCGTGCCGCCAGAGGTCAACATGTCCCACACCTGCCACACCTGGGCGGCGTGCAGGTGCGACAAGTCCGGGAAGCAGGAGGCCAGCACGTCGCCCACACCACTCAGATGCTGGTGGACAGACTTCAAGTCGCCCACGGAGAAAAGTGCGGCCCAACTTGTTGTTGTTGGAACAACTTTGTCTTCGCCATCTTTTTGTCGTCTTTGTAAAGTTCTGTTGTGACACGTGACCGCGAACTTGCTCTCGATGACGTTCCACTGGACGATAAAAGCTAACTTGAAGACCTCGGCGTCCTCGAAGATGTTGCTTTTCACCGCCACCCAGCCTTCTAAACTGTCTGGACGCTCACAGTCGGCGTCTTTCTGAGACACTTGAGGCGGTCTTAAAGCTGCTGCCCTTGTTGTACAGAAGTCTTCCGTCTTTATCACGGCCGCCATCGCTCTGACGCAGGGTGCGTTCAGGGGGCAAGACATAATGTCGGATATTCTGCCACCGGCACAACAAGCCGTAAGAAACGGAAGCAAAGACTATTCAAAAGTGTTCCGTTTTCTCTACTAGTATTAGTAGTAGTAATTATTTGACTACTAGTAACAGTACTAGTAAATATGGGACTACTGCTAATAGATATACCGTTCCCGTCTTCACCAAATTACCATTTAATATTATAAATTTTTGAAGGAAAACATTTCAAGGGTTTTCCGGGACAAAAAGAACATACAACACGAAAACTATAATACTTAGCAACCTCGAAAGAGACAAGCGGTAGAAAATCAATCAATGTTTACTTATATAGCCCTAAATCACTAGTGTCTCAAAGGGCTGCACAAACCACTACGATATCCTCGGTAGGCCCACATAAGGGCAAGGAAAACTCACACCCAGTGGGACATCGGTGACAATGATGACTATGAGAACATGATACTGTGAAAGATCAATCCATAATGGATCCAACACAGTCGCGAGAGTCCAGTCCAAAGCGGATCCAACAAAGCAGCGAGAGTCCCGTTCACAGCGGAGCCAGCAGGAAACCATCCTAAGAGGAGGCTGATCAGCAGCGCAGAGATGTCCCCAGCCGATACACAGGCAAGCAGTACATGGCCACCGGATCGGACCGGACTCCCTCCACAAAGGAGAGTGGGACATAGAAGAAAAAGAAAAGAAACGGCAGATCAACTGGTCTGAAAAGGGAGTCTATTTAAAGGCTAGAGCATACAAATTAGTTTTAAGGTGAGACTTAAATGCTTCTACTGAGGTGGCATCTCGAACTGTTACCAGGAGGGCATTCCAGAGTACTGGAGCCCGAAATGAAAAAGCTCTACAGCCCGCAGACTTTTTTTGGGCTTTGGGGATCACTAATAAGCCGGAGTCCTTTGAACGCAGATTTCTTGCCGGGACATATGGTACAATACAATCGGCAAGATAGGATGGAGCTAGACCGTGTAGTATTTTATACGTAAGTAGTAAAACCTTAAAGTCACATCTTAAGTGCACAGGAAGCCAGTGCAGGTGAGCCATAAATGGAAGTCTAATCCTTTTAAAAAAGGCATTATTTGAACTAAAATGCTGTGAAAGACGCTACATAATATTTTATGATTTTAGATCATAAATCAATCAATCAATCAATGTATTTTATTTCGGCAATCTTCACATAAAACAAAGAACAACAACAAGAAAAGAGAAAACAAACAAACAAAAAAAAAAAAACACTCATTTGAGCACTGATTGAGCAGAAAGGGTGTAGGTTGAAGCAACGCTTATATAAACCTACCCCATCACAACAAGAACAAGGTTCAAAATATATAAAATCTAAAACATGCTTCACTTATATTACTTTTTTTTTTTTAACAATATATAAGCAACATATATGTAGCACACGTCTCATATACACAGTTTAACATTTAAATCAAACATATACATTTGTACACTTATATATATACATACATATACACACATATATATATACATATACACATATATATACACATATCATATATATATACAACTTATTTAAATTCCATATAAAGTGGTAATATATACATTTTAATATAACCTATATGTATAATTATGAAATCATAAATTGTATTTATATACATATTATATATTATTGTCTTTCTAAAACAATGTTTGCTCTTCTTTCTTATATTTACTAATGATAAATGATTTAAAAAGCTTTTTAAACTGGTTTATGTTGCTGCTGTGTTTTATTTCATCCTTTAAACAGTTCCATATTTTAACCCCTGCTATTGTTATACTCATTCGTTTCTGCGTTGTTCTACAATATTGGATCTTAAAAAGTAGTTCTCCTCTTAAATTATAATTCCCTTCTCTCTGTAAAAATCTTCTCTGTAACCCTGTTGGAAGTGAATCTTTACTTGTTTTATAAATCATTTGGGCAGTCTTGAGTTGGATGAGATCTGGTAGTTTTAAATAAAAATGTTTTTATAAATAATCTATTAGTGTGTTCTCGGGGTCCTGTGTTATGTATCAGTCTGATGGCCCTTTTTTGCATTATGAATAGTGGTTGGATGATTAAGGTGGACCCCGAATTAAACACGTTCAAAAACTTATTGGGGTGTTACCATTTAGTGGTCAATTGTACGGAATATGTACTGTACTGTGCAACCTACTAATAAAAGTATCAATCAGTCAAAAAAACCACGACAGCCATTATTCCAGGTGTGCCCATTACGTCGATCACGAGCTACCAGTCGACCGCGGGGGGTGTGTCAGTCGATCTCCAGCCAGGCTTTTAAAAAAAATAGACCTAAAAATGAGTGATCATCAATCTTCACCAAGACGTCACTTAAATGACATTCACGGTACCGGAGGGTCTTGTGAGATGACGCTGGCTGCTGCAAGATCATTATTATGAAAATATGACCGAGAGGAAGGCGAGAAACACTTTTTATTTCAACAGACTCTCGCGCCGTACCTTCCGTCAAAACTCTAAAGGCCGACTGCACATTTCCTATCTTCACAATAAAAGCCCTGCTTCATGCTGCCTGCGCTAACTAAATGCAGAGTCTCGGAAAACTGGCGTGCACAAGCGATCCCTCAGAAAGCTGGCGTGCACATCACTTGTGCACGCCAGCTTTCCGAGACTCTTATTTTGTTAGCGCAGGCGGCATGAAGCAGGGCTTTCATTGTGAAGATAGGAAATGTGCAGTCGGCCTTTAGAGTTTTGACGGAAGGGACGGCACGAAAGTCTGTTGAAATAAAAAGTGTTTCTCGCCTTCCTCTCTGTCATTTTTTCATAATAATGAACTGGCAGCAGCCAGCGTCATCTCACAAGACCCTCGGGTGCCGTGAATGTCAATCAAGCAAGCTACGGAATTTGCCGCCAATGTTTTTCTTGTAAAGTGTATGGAAGCTGGATGAATTAGATGCCAAAAACCAACCACTTTCATGTGGTATTGTACAGAAAGGACAACTTATTTTCTCCTCCATTTGAAAATGTGGGCGTTATCATCATTACTGTCTGATTCCAATCAATGCAAGTCATCAGAATCAGGTAATACACCAACTTATATTCTTGTCTTTGTGAAAGAAAGACATCTATATGTGTTACACATGCTTGTATTATCATTAAACACATTTAACTTGTTTACAAAAATGTCTCTTTCATAAATAAATAAATATAAATGATATATATAAATGAGGTAGATCCCCTCAAGTTGGTCAATTGAAAAGTAGTTCGCCTGCAGAAAAAGTGTGGCCACCCCTGGATTATTCTGTCGCAAGGTGCGTTCAGGGCCAACACACAATGTCGGATATTCATTCGTTGTTAATGAATGCTCAGGTTGCTATTACAAATATTTCTTTGGGTTGTTTCCGGCATCTGATTGCTTTATCAGCAGTTAATATGCATGGCATGCACGTTTCCAACAACAATCAGCACATGAAGCCCTTTTGGGTATTACGAGGGGCAGTGAAGGCACCTTCCTCTTGATAGTCAACTTTGCTCTTTGAGTCATAAATGTCGGAATAAAGAATTTACAGCTTGATATCATATTTACATCTCCCATTTTGCTGTTTGAGTCACAAATGTCGAAATGATGTCCGAAATGAAGCCATATTTACATCTCCTATTTCAGCATCAAGTTGCTGTTTATTTGTGTCGCTGGCATGTCGTCACGTGACCAGCTTCTATTTCTGTCCTCTGCTGCTCACATTCACTCAACTTGCTGCTCTGCAAACTTCATCAGGTAAACACAACTCTCTTTTTCTTACCTTTATAATCACCATTACTAGTAGGTTGTACATGATTATATCGTCCATGATGATGATGATGTTGTCCACATGGATGTGTGTGGTTGTAGAGAAGAAGAGATGCAACACAATTCTACAAAACAAAGTGAAGATTCATCTGACATGCATCACATGGAAGTAATGACCTCTATTTCTCTTTCACTGGGGACACTTTATTAAGAACACAGCTCAAATGTGACTATTGTGATACACAACATTAATAAAATATGACTATTGGTTTTAACTTAAAACTGGTTTATTTCCCAACTTGAGAGTGAAATGGCCAGCAGAAGACTTCAGTTAGAAGAAAAAGTGGACGAGATGGAAAAGTTTGCAGGACACTTGGAGGAAATCTTCCTGACTGTGGAGGTACAATGTGAGTGTGTGAGTGTGGAGGTACAATGTGAGTGTGTGAGTGTGGAGGTACAATGTGAGTGTGTGAGTGTGGAGGTACAATGCGAGTGTGTGAGTGTGGAGGTACAATGTGAGTGTGTGAGTGTGGAGGTACAATGCGAGTGTGTGAGTGTGGAGGTACAATGCGAGTGTGTGAGTGTGGAGGTACAATGTGAGTGTGTGAGTGTGGAGGTACAACGTGAGTGTGTGAGTGTGGAGGTACAATGCGAGTGTGTGAGTGTGGAGGTACAATGTGAGTGTGTGAGTGTGGAGGTACAATGTGAGTGTGTGAGTGTGGAGGTACAATGTGAGTGTGTGAGTGTGGAGGTACAATGTGAGTGTGTGAGTGTGGAGGTACAATGTGAGTGTGTGAGTGTGGAGGTACAATGTGAGTGTGTGAGTGTGGAGGTACAATGCGAGTGTGTGAGTGTGGAGAAAACAATCACCATAAACTACAACATGTGATTGTAGTAAAACAACAACAACCTTTGTGTGACTGCTAACATAAATTATTCGACTGTTAGGTGTTTATAATAATAGTAATTTAAGTTATGTCATTAATGACAAACAAGTGGGAATGTTATGTAAATATGACAACTATAATAATACGTGTGTGAATGTTATGTCATTAATGAGACAAATAAGTGTG
Organism: Nerophis ophidion; assembly: GCF_033978795.1. Taxonomy (NCBI): domain Eukaryota; kingdom Metazoa; phylum Chordata; class Actinopteri; order Syngnathiformes; family Syngnathidae; genus Nerophis; species Nerophis ophidion. The sequence continues at coordinate 38,569,874 of NC_084635.1, read as the reverse complement.
TGAATGGTATTATCATTAATGACGATAACATTCACACACGTATTTGTGTCATTGATGACTTAACATTCACACTTATTTATGTCAATGACAAATAAGTGTGTGAATGTTACTATGATGTGATTGTGTTGGTGTGTGAGCAGGAGAACTTTGGGCGTCGTGAGCAGCACTTGGAGCATCACTACAACCAGGTGCTGCACACCTTGTCCCAGGGTCATGATGCTGCTGCTGCAGGGCTGGAGGAGCAGAAGAGGAACAAGTTGCAGAGTTTGTACACTCAGCTGCTTGCTTGTGGGGAACACCTGGACGCCTCCAAGGAGCTCATTGAGGAAGCCAAGGAGGTTTACCGCAGCCACGATGTCAGGCTTTTTCTCAAGGTACTCAACATCCTCTCAACTACAACTTCTATTAATCAACCCTGAAAACATGACACGCTCACTAAGATTTGTATTAACACCTTTGGACACGCCCACTACGAAAATGTACTTCACACCTTTGGACACGCCCACTAGGAATATACTGTAACACCTTTGACACGCCCACTAGGAAATGTACTCCACTTTGGACACGCCCACAAAGAGTGTAGTCTAACACATTTGGACACGCCCACTAGGAAATGTACTCCAACACATTTGGACACGCCCACTAGGAAATGTACTCAAACACATTTGGACACGCCCACTAGGAAATGTACTCCAACACATTTGGACACGCCCACTACAAAATGTACTCAACACATTTGGACACGCCCACTAGGAAATGTACTCAACACATTTGGACACGCCCACTAGGAAATGCACTCCAACACATTTGGACACGCCCACTAGGAAATGTACTCCAACACATTTGGACACGCCCACTACGAAATGTACTCAAACAACACATTTGGACACGCCCACTAGGAAATGTACTCAACACATTTGGACACGCCCACTAGGAAATGCACTCCAACACATTTGGACACGCCCACTAGGAAATGCACTCCAACACAATTGGACACGCCCACTAGGAAATGTACTCAACACAATTGGACACGCCCACTAGGAAATGTACTCAACACAATTGGACACGCCCACTAGGAAATGTACTCAACACAATTGGACACGCCCACTAGGAAATGTACTCAACACAATTGGTCACGCCCACTAGGAAATGTACTCAACACAATTGGTCACGCCCACTAGGAAATGTACTCAACACAATTGGACACGCCCACTAGGAAATGTACTCAACACAATTGGACACGCCCACTAGGAAATGTACTCAACATAATTGGACACGCCCACTAGGAAATGTACTCAACACAATTGGACACACCCACTAGGAAATGTACTCAACACTCAACACAATTGGATACGCCCGCTAGGAAATGTACTCAACACAATTGGATACGCCCACTAGGAAATGTACTCAACATAATTGGACACGCCCACTAGGAAATGTACTCAACACAATTGGACACGCCCACTAGGAAATGTACTCAACACATTTGGACACGCCCGCTAGGAAATGTACTCAACACAATTGGACACGCCCACTAGGAAATGTACTCAACACAATTGGACACGCCCACTAGGAAATGTACTCAGCAGCATGTTTGTGTTGACTTATTGTTACATGTAAGCTGCACACTGACTACTCTCTCCCCTTCCCATGACAGGTTGTGGTTGCCACCATTAAAAGGTAAAGAAGTGCTGTTGCAGCATGTGATTCATGATCAAGTCCTCACTTCCTGCTCCTCCGAAGAATGGAGGACTTTGCCAAAGAAGAGATGGACCTCACCTTGTCCACACGTCTGGACTTTGACACGCCTCTTGCTGACCTGTCGGACGTCAGAAGCATGATGGACTCCATCAACATTGTTGCAGGTAGATGATAGCATGGTGGACTCCATCAACATTGTTGCAGGTAGATGATAGCATGGTGGACTCCATCAACATTGTTGCAGGTAGATGATAGCATGGTGGACTCCATCAACATTGTTGCAGGTAGATGATAGCATGGTGGACTCCATCAACATTGTTGCAGGTATATGTTAGCATGGTGGACTCCATGAACATTGTTGCAGGTAGATGATAGCATGGTGGACTCCATCAACATTGTTGCAGGTAGATGATAGCATGGTGGACTCCATCAACATTGTTGCAGGTAGATGATAGCATGGTGGACTCCATCAACATTGTTGCAGGTAGATGATAGCATGGTGGACTCCATCAACATTGTTGCAAGTAGATGATAGCATGGTGGACTCCATCAACATTGTTGCAGGTAGATGATAGCATGGTGGACTCCATCTACATTGTTGCAGGTAGATGATAGCATTGTGGACTCCATCTACATTGTTGCAGGTAGATGATAGCATGGTGGACTCCATCAACATTGTTGCAGGTAGATGATAGCATGGTGGACTCCATCAACATTGTTGCAGGTAGATGATAGCATGGTGGACTCCATCAACATTGTTGCAGGTAGATGATAGCATGGTGGACTCCATCAACATTGTTGCAGGTAGATGATAGCATGGTGGACTCCATCTACATTGTTGCAGGTAGATGATAGCATTGTGGACTCCATCTACATTGTTGCAGGTAAATGATAGCATGGTGGACTCCATCAACATTGTTGCAAGTAGATGATAGCATGGTGGACTCCATCAACATTGTTGCAGGTAGATGATAGCATGGTGGACTCCATCTACATTGTTGCAGGTACATGATAGCATGGTGGACTCCATCAACATTGTTGCAAGTAGATGATAGCATGGTGGACTCCATCAACATTGTTGCAGGTATATGTTAGCATGGTGGACTCCATCAACATTGTTGCAGGTAAATGATAGCATGGTGGACTCCATCAACATTGTTGCAAGTAGATGATAGCATGGTGGACTCCATCAACATTGTTGCAGGTAGATGATAGCATGGTGGACTCCATCTACATTGTTGCAGGTAGATGATAGCATGGTGGACTCCATCTACATTGTTGCAGGTAGATGATAGCATGGTGGACTCCATCAACATTGTTGCAGGTAGATGATAATATGGTGGACTCCATCAACATTGTTGCAGGTAGACGATAGCATGGTGGACTCCATCAACATTGTTGCAAGTAGATGATAGCATGGTGGACTCCATCAACATTGTTGCAGGTATATGTTAGCATGGTGGACTCCATCAACATTGTTGCAGGTAAATGATAGCATGGTGGACTCCAACATTGTTGCAAGTAGATGATAGCATGGTGGACTCCATCAACATTGTTGCAGGTAGATGATAGCATGGTGGACTCCATCTACATTGTTGCAGGTAGATGATAGCATGGTGGACTCCATCAACATTGTTGCAAGTAGATGATAGCATGGTGGACTCCATCAACATTGTTGCAGGTATATGTTAGCATGGTGGACTCCATCAACATTGTTGCAGGTAAATGATAGCATGGTGGACTCCATCAACATTGTTGCAAGTAGATGATAGCATGGTGGACTCCATCAACATTGTTGCAGGTAGATGATAGCATGGTGGACTCCATCAACATTGTTGCAGGTAGATGATAGCATGGTGGACTCCATCAACATTGTTGCAGGTATATGTTAGCATGGTGGACTCCATCAACATTGTTGCAGGTAGATGATAGCATGGTGGACTCCATCAACATTGTTGCAGGTAGATGATAGCATGGTGGACTCCATCAACATTGTTGCAGGTAGATGATAGCATGGTGGACTCCATCAACATTGTTGCAGGTAGATGATAGCATGGTGGACTCCATCTACATTGTTGCAGGTAGATGATAGCATTGTGGACTCCATCTACATTGTTGCAGGTAGATGATAGCATGGTGGACTCCATCAACATTGTTGCAGGTAGATGATAATATGGTGGACTCCATCAACATTGTTGCAAGTAGATGATAGCATGGTGGACTCCATCAACATTGTTGCAGGTATATGTTAGCATGGTGGACTCCATCAACATTGTTGCAGGTAGATGATAGCATGGTGGACTCCATCAACATTGTTGCAAGTAGATGATAGCATGGTGGACTCCATCAACATTGTTGCAGGTAGATGATAGCATGGTGGACTCCATCTACATTGTTGCAGGTAGATGATAGCATTGTGGACTCCATCTACATTGTTGCAGGTAGATGATAGCATGGTGGACTCCATCAACATTGTTGCAGGTAGATGATAGCATGGTGGACTCCATCAACATTGTTGCAGGTAGATGATAGCATGGTGGACTCCATCAACATTGTTGCAGGTAGATGATAGCATGGTGGACTCCATCAACATTGTTGCAGGTAGATGATAGCATGGTGGACTCCATCTACATTGTTGCAGGTAGATGATAGCATTGTGGACTCCATCTACATTGTTGCAGGTAAATGATAGCATGGTGGACTCCATCAACATTGTTGCAAGTAGATGATAGCATGGTGGACTCCATCAACATTGTTGCAGGTAGATGATAGCATGGTGGACTCCATCTACATTGTTGCAGGTACATGATAGCATGGTGGACTCCATCAACATTGTTGCAAGTAGATGATAGCATGGTGGACTCCATCAACATTGTTGCAGGTATATGTTAGCATGGTGGACTCCATCAACATTGTTGCAGGTAAATGATAGCATGGTGGACTCCATCAACATTGTTGCAAGTAGATGATAGCATGGTGGACTCCATCAACATTGTTGCAGGTAGATGATAGCATGGTGGACTCCATCTACATTGTTGCAGGTAGATGATAGCATTGTGGACTCCATCTACATTGTTGCAGGTAGATGATAGCATGGTGGACTCCATCAACATTGTTGCAGGTAGATGATAATATGGTGGACTCCATCAACATTGTTGCAAGTAGATGATAGCATGGTGGACTCCATCAACATTGTTGCAGGTATATGTTAGCATGGTGGACTCCATCAACATTGTTGCAGGTAAATGATAGCATGGTGGACTCCAACATTGTTGCAAGTAGATGATAGCATGGTGGACTCCATCAACATTGTTGCAGGTAGATGATAGCATGGTGGACTCCATCTACATTGTTGCAGGTAGATGATAGCATGGTGGACTCCATCAACATTGTTGCAAGTAGATGATAGCATGGTGGACTCCATCAACATTGTTGCAGGTATATGTTAGCATGGTGGACTCCATCAACATTGTTGCAGGTAAATGATAGCATGGTGGACTCCATCAACATTGTTGCAAGTAGATGATAGCATGGTGGACTCCATCAACATTGTTGCAGGTAGATGATAGCATCGTGGACTCCATCAACATTGTTGCAGGTAGATGATAGCATGGTGGACTCCATCAACATTGTTGCAAGTAGATGATAGCATGGTGGACTCCATCAACATTGTTGCAGGTATATGTTAGCATGGTGGACTCCATCAAGATTTTTGCAGGTAGATGATAGCATGGTGGACTCCATCAACATTGTTGCAGGTAGATGATAGCATGGTGGACTCCATCAACATTGTTGCAGGTAGATGATAGCATGGTGGACTCCATCTACATTGTTGCAGGTAGATGATAGCATGGTGGACTCCATCAACATTGTTGCAGGTAGATGATAGCATGGTGGACTCCATCAACATTGTTGCAGGTAGATGATAGCATGGTGGACTCCATCAACATTGTTGCAGGTAGATGATAGCATGGTGGACTCCATCAACATTGTTGCAGGAAGATGATGACCTATTGACATCATGTTATGTCCTCAGCTCCATCAGCTCCAGTCATAAACCCCCAAATGGCCAACTCGGCCACACACACATCTCTGCGTGTGTGCTGGACTCTGTTCTCTGACGACACGGTGGACTACTACGAGCTGTACTACACACCTGTGCTGCAGGACACACCCACTGCGGCACCACCAGGTAACACACCTGCATGTCTGCTCTACTACTACTACTACTACTACTACTGAGATCATTACTGTAAGAATACTACTACTACAGAAGCTTGTGGATGGCTACCAAAAGCGCCTTATTGCAGGTAAACTTGCCAAGGGACATGTAAGCAAATATGAACATTGCTGTATGTATACTTTTGATTGCTCACATTTTCAGTAGAGACATAATAAATCCATAAAAGAAGCAAACTTCATGAATGTTTTTTGTGAGCAACAAGTATGTGCTCCAATCACTACATCACAAACAAATAAGAGTTGTAGAAATGATTGGACACTCAAGACAGCCATGACATCATGTTCTTTACAAGTGTACCTACACTTTTGATTGTAATTGGTTGGACATCAGGAATAAGAAGAAGGAGGTGAAGAAGAAGAGAGTTGTGGAACAAAAAATAATTGGTCGGACATTAGGAAGAAGGTGAAGGAAGAAGATGGATGTGGAATAAAGAACTGATTGGACATCAGGAAGAAGGTGAAGAAGAAGAAGAAGGATGTATAATAAAGAACTGATTGGACATCAGGAAGAAGGTGAAGTAGAAGAAGAAGAAGAAGAAGATGGATGAATAATAAAGAACTGATTGGACATCAGGAAGAAGGTGAAGAAGAAGAAGTTGAGGAAGAAGGTGAAGAAGAAGACGACAAAGGATGTGGAATAAAGAACTGGTTGGACATCAGGAAGAAGGTGAAGAAGAAGAAGAAGATAGATGTGGAATAAAGAACTGGTAGGACATCAGGAAGAAGGTAAAGAAGAAGAAGAAGGATGTGGAATAAAGAACTGGTTGGACATCAGGAGGAAGGTGAAGAAGAAGAAGGAGAAGAAGAAGGATGTGGAATAAAGAACTGGTCAGACATCAGGAAAAAGGGGATGAAGAAGAAGAAAAAATTGGATGTGGAATGAACTGGTTGGACATCAGGAAGAAGGTGAAGAAGAAGCTGAAAAAGAAGAAGAAGAAGAAGAAGAAGGAGAAGAAGAAGAAGAAGAAGTTGGATGTGGAAAAAAAACTGGTTGGACATCAGGAAGAAGGTGAAGAAGAAGGTGAAGAAGAAGAAGAAGAAGAAGAAGAAGAAATTGGATGTGAAATAAAGAACTGGTTGGACATAAGGAAGAAGGTGAAGAAGAAAGTAAAAATAATAATAAGAAGAAATTGGATGTGGAATAAAGAACTGGTTGGACATCAGGAAGAATGTGAAGAAGAAGAAGAGACACAAAGGTCCTTCCATGACTGTGTAATTCTATCATCAAGGTACCAAGGACTCCCTTTATTCTCACAACATACACGGTCATGTGACACCAAGGCGGGTCCTTCCTCCACCATGTCAGTACCATGACTGTGTGTCAAAGTTGATATACAAGACCCCTGGTCAGTACCATGACTGTGTGTCAAAGTTGATACATGAGGCCCCTGGTCAATACCATGACTGTGTGTCAAAGTTAATACATGAGGCCCCTGGTCAGTACCATGACTGTGTGTCAAAGTTGATATACAAGACCCCTGGTCAGTACCATGACTGTGTGTCAAAGTTGATACATGAGGCCCCTGGTCGGTACCATGACTGTGTGTCAAAGTTAATACATGAGGCCCCTGGTCAGTACCATGACTGTGTGTCAAAGTTGATACATGAGGCCCCTGGTTAGTACCATTACTGTGTGTCAAAGTTGATACATGAGGCCCCTGGTCAGTACCATGACTGTGTGTCAAAGTTGATACATGAGGCCCCTGGTCAGTACCATGACTGTGTGTCAAAGTTGATACATGAGGCCTCTGATCAGTACCATGACTGTGTGTCAAAGTTGATACATGAGGCCCCTGGTCAGTGCAAAGATGAGTGACAGGTGTGCTTACTTCCAAAGGAAGCTGACAAAGTCTTAACCTTCTGTAAAATATTAGAAATAGAACCTCTTGAAAGTTGATTCATTGACAGCACTAATGATCATGAACTGTGCTTTTCTTTCAGTGCACAAAGTGAAAGTGAAAGAAAGTCAGTGCTCTTTGACAGACCTGCTGCCTGGAGCTCAGTATGAAGTGTGGCTGACAGCCACCAACACCACCGGCATCAGCCCCGCCAGCGACAAGGTACTCTACCTCACAGGTAATACTACTAATACTAATACTAATAATACTACTAATACTACTACTGAGATCATTACTGGAATAATAATAATACTACTGAGATCATTACTCTACTGTTACTGTAATACTACTGAGATAATTACTGTAATAATACCACTACACTACTGAGATCATTACTGTAATACTACTACTGAGATCATTACTGTAATACCACTACTACTACTACTGAGATCATTACTGTAATACCACTACTACTACTGTGATCATTACTGTAATAATACCACTACAACTGAGATCATTACTGTAATACTACTACTGAGATCATAATTGTAATAATACCACTACTACTGAGATCATTACTGTAATACTACTACTGAGATCATAATTGTAATAATACCACTACTACTGAGATCATTACTGTAATAATACGACTACTACTGACATCATTATTGTAATAATACCACTACTACTGAGATCATAATTGTAATAATACCACTACTACTGAGATCATTACTGTAATAATACGACTACTACTGACATCATTATTGTAATAATACCACTACTACTGAGATCATTACTGTAATAATACGACTACTACTGACATCATTATTGTAATAATACCACTACTACTGTGATCATTACTGTAATACTACCACTGAGATCATTATTGTTATACTACTACAGATATCATTACTGTTATACTACTACTACTACTGAGATCATTACTGTAATAATACCACTACTACTGAGTTTACTGTAATACCACTACTGAGATCATTACTGTAATACTACTACTGAGATCATTACTCTACTGTAATACTACTACTACTACTGAGTTTACTGTAATACTACTACTACTACTGAGATTATTACTGCAATACTACTACTGAGATCATTACTGTTATACTACTACTGAGATCATTACTGTAATAATACCACTACTACTGAGATTATTACTGCAATACTACTGAGATCATTACTGTTATACTACTACTGAGATCTTTACTGTAATAATACCGCTACTACTGAGATTATTACTGTAATACCACTACTGAGATTATTACTGTAATACTACTACTGAGATCATTACTGTTATACTACTACTGAGATCATTACTGTAATAATACCGCTACTACTGAGATTATTACTGCAATACTACTACTGAGATCATTACTGTAATACTACTGAGATCATTACTGTAATAATACCGCTACTACTGAGATCATTACTGTAATAATACTACTACTACTGAGATTATTACTGTAATACTACTGAGATCATTACTGTAATACCACTACTACTGAGATCATTACTGTAATACTACTACTGAGATCATTACTGTTATACTACTACTAAGATCATTAGTTATACTACTACTACTGAGATCATTACTGTTATACTACTACTACTACTGAGATCATTACTGTAATACTACTACTAAGATCATTACTGTTATACTACTACTACTGAGACCATTACTGTTATACTACTACTACTACTAAGATCATTACTGTTATACTACTACTACTACTGAGATCATTACTGTTATACTACTACTACTACTAAGATCATTACTGTTATACTACTACTACTACTGAGATCATTACTGTAATACTACTACTAAGATCATTACTGTTATACTACTACTACTACTAAGATCATTACTGCTATACTACTACTACTACTACTACTAAGATCATTACTGTTATACTACTACTAAGATCATTACTGTTATACTACTACTACTACTACTACTACTACTACTAAGATCATTACTGTTATACTACTACTAAGATCATCACTGTTATACTACTACTACTACTACTGAGATCATTACTGTTATACTACTACTACTACTGAGATCATTACTGTAATACTACTACTAAGATCATTACTGTTATACTACTACTACTGAGACCATTACTGTTATACTACTACTACTACTAAGATCATTACTGTTATACTACTACTACTACTAAGATCATTACTGTTGTACTACTACTACTAGGATCATTACTGTTATACTACTACTACTACTGAGATCATTACTGTTATACTACTACTACTACTGAGATCATTACTGTTATACTACTACTACTACTAGGATCATTACTGTTATACTACTACTACTACTAGGATCATTACTGTTATACTACTACTGAGATCATTACTGTTATACTACTACTGAGATCATTACTGTTATACTACTACTACTACTAGGATCATTACTGTTATACTACTACTACTACTAAGATCATTACTGTAATACTACTACTGAGATCATTACTGTTATACTACTACTACTACTAAGATCATTACTGTTATACTACTACTACTACTACTACTAAGATCATTACTGTTATACTACTACTACTACTGAGATCATTACTCTACTGTAATACTACTACTACTGGAGAACAAACATTACTGTACTGCAATAATACTAGTGTATATCAAATACTGTAATAATACTACTGGAGGGTAAAGACTAAAGGAGTGCTATTATTGAACAGTATTATAGTTAGTACATAGAGTAACAGGAGTACTGATTATTGTTCATGATAATATTCTTGTGTGCAGTGCCTTCACCTCCAGTGCTGAAGTTGAAGGAGTGTTGCAGCTGCACAGAGGCTGCTCTAATTCGCTGGGAGTCAGGAAACTGTGATCCTGTCGATTCCTACACACTGGAACTCCAACAGTTGACACTTGATGCCAATGACCGCCATGTCACACAGTAAGTACACACTACTACATCATTACAATATACACTATGCTACTACATCATTAGAATAGACACTACTCTACTGCATCATTACAATATACATTATGCTACTACATCATTAGAATAGACACTACTCTACTGCATCATTACAATATACACTACTCTACTACATCATTACAATATACACTACTCTACTACATCATTAGAATAGACACTACTCTACTACATCATGACAATAGACACTACTCTACTACATCATTACAATAGACACTACTCTACTACATCATTACAATAGACACTACTCTACTGCATCATTACAATATACACTACTCTACTACATCATGACAATATACACTACTATATCATTACAATTCACATCACTCTACTACATCATTACAATAGACACTACATCATGACAATAGACACTACTCTACTACATCATGACAATAGATACTACTCTACTACATCATGACAATAGACACTACTCTACTACATCATGACAATAGACACTATACTACATCATGACAATAGACACTACTCTACTACATCATTACAATATACATTATGCTACTACATCATTAGAATAGACACTACTCTACTGCATCATTACAATATACACTACTCTACTACATCATTACAATAGACACTACTCTACTGCATCATTACAATATACACTACTCTACTACATCATGACAATATACACTACTATATCATTACAATTCACATCACTCTACTACATCATTACAATAGACACTACATCATGACAATAGACACTACTCTACTACATCATGACAATAGATACTACTCTACTACATCATGACAATAGACACTATACTACATCATGACAATAGACACTACTCTACTACATCATTACAATAGACACTACTCTACTACATCATGACAATAGACACTACTATATCATTACAATTCACATCACTCTACTACATCATTACAATAGACACTACATCATGACAATAGACACTACTCTACTACATCATGACAATAGACACTACTCTACTACATCATGACAATAGACACTATACTACATCATGACAATAGACACTACTCTACTACATCATTACAATAGACACTACTCTACTACATCATGACAATAGACACTACTATATCATTACAATTCACATCACTCTACTACATCATGACAATAGACACTACTCTACTACATCATGACAATAGACACTACTCTACTACATCATGACAATAGACACTATACTACATCATGACAATAGACACTACTCTACTACATCATGACAATAGATACTACTCTACTACATCATGACAATAGACACTATACTACATCATGACAATAGACACTACTCTACTACATCATTACAATAGACACTACTCTACTACATCATGACAATAGACACTACTATATCATTACAATTCACATCACTCTACTACATCATTACAATAGACACTACATCATGACAATAGACACTACTCTACTACATCATTACAATAGACACTACATCATGACAATAGACACTACTCTACTACATCATGACAATAGATACTACTCTACTACATCATGACAATAGACACTACTCTACTACATCATGACAATAGACACTATACTACATCATGACAATAGACACTACTCTACTACATCATTACAATATACATTATGCTACTACATCATTAGAATAGACACTACTCTACTGCATCATTACAATATACACTACTCTACTACATCATTACAATAGACACTACTCTACTGCATCATTACAATATACACTACTCTACTACATCATGACAATATACACTACTATATCATTACAATTCACATCACTCTACTACATCATTACAATAGACACTACATCATGACAATAGACACTACTCTACTACATCATGACAATAGATACTACTCTACTACATCATGACAATAGACACTATACTACATCATGACAATAGACACTACTCTACTACATCATTACAATAGACACTACTCTACTACATCATGACAATAGACACTACTATATCATTACAATTCACATCACTCTACTACATCATTACAATAGACACTACATCATGACAATAGACACTACTCTACTACATCATGACAATAGACACTACTCTACTACATCATGACAATAGACACTACTCTACTACATCATGACAATAGACACTATACTACATCATGACAATAGACACTACTCTACTACATCATTACAATACACACTACTACTTTACTGCATCATTACAATATACACTACGCTACTACATCATTACAATAGACACTGCGCTACCACATCATGACAATAGACACTACTCTACTGCATCATGACAATAAACACCACTCTACTACATCATTAAAATAGACACTACTCTAATACATCATTACAATAGACACTACTCTACTACATCATTAAAATACACTACTCTACTACATCATTAAAATAGACACTACTCTACTACATCATTACAATAGACACTACTCTACTGCATCATGACAATAAACACTACTCTACTACATCATTAAAATAGACACTACTCTAATACATCATTACATTAGACACTACTCTACTACATCATTAAAATACACTACTCTACTACATCATTAAAATAGACACTACTCTAATACATCATTACAATAGACACTACTCTACTACATCATTAAAATACACTACTCTACTACATCATTAAAATACACTACTCTACTACATCATGACAATAGACACTACTCTACTGCATCATGACAATAAACACTACTCTACTACATCATTACAATAGACACTACTCTACTACATCATTACAATAGACACTACTCTACTACATCATTACAATAGACACTACTCTACTACATAATGACAATAGACACTACTCTACTACATCATGACAATAGACACTACTCTACTACATCATGACAATAGACACTACTCTACTACATAATGACAATAGACACTACTCTACTACATCATGACAATAGACACTACTCTACTACATCATGACAATACACACTACTCTACTACATAATGACAATAGACACTACTCTACTACATCATGACAATAGACACTACTCTACTACATCATGAAAATAGACACTACTCTACTACATAATTGCAATAGACACTACTCTACTACATCATTAAAATAGACACTACTCTACTACATCATGACAATAGACACTACTCTACTACATCATGACAATAGACACTACTCTACTACATCATTACAATAGACACTACTCTACTACATCATGACAATAGACACTACTCTACTACATCATGACAATAGACACTACTCTACTACATCATGACAATAGACACTACTCTACTACATCATTACAATAGACACTACTCTACTACATCATTACAATAGACACTACTCTACTACATCATTACAATACACTACTCTACTACATCATGACAATAGACACTACTCTACTACATCATGACAATAGACACTACTCTACTACATCATGACAATAGACACTACTCTACTACATCATTACAATACACACTACTACTTTACTGCATCATTACAATATACACTACGCTACTACATCATGACAATAGACACCACTCTACTGCATCATGACAATAGACACTACTCTACTACATCATTGCAATAGACACTACTCTACTACATCATTAAAATAGACACTACTCTAATACATCATTACAATAGACACTACTCTACTACATCATTACAATAGACACTACTCTAATACATCATTACAATAGACACTACTCTACTACATCATTACAATAGACACCACTCTGCTGCATAATGACAATAGACACTACTCTACTACATCATGACAATAGACACTACTCTACTACATCATTGCAATAGACACTACTCTACTACATCATTAAAATAGACACTACTCTAATACATCATTACAATAGACACTACTCTACTACATCATTACAATAGACACTACTCTACTACATCATGACAATAGACACTACTCTACTACATCATGACAATATACACTACTCTACTACATCATGACAATAGACACTACTCTACTACATCATTACAATAGACACTACTCTACTACATCATGACAATAGACACTACTCTACTACATCATGACAATAGACACTACTCTACTACATCATTGCAATAGACACTACTCTACTACATCATTAAAATAGACACTACTCTAATACATCATTACAATAGACACTACTCTACTACATCATTACAATAGACACTACTCTACTACATCATGACAATAGACACTACTCTACTACATCATGACAATATACACTACTCTACTACATCAGGACAATAGACACTACTCTACTACATCATTACAATAGACACTACTCTACTACATCATGACAATAGACACTACTCTACTACATCATGACAATATACACTACTCTACTACATCAGGACAATAGACACTACTCTACTACATCATTACAATAGACACTACTCTACTACATCATGACAATAGACACTACTCTACTACATCATGACAATATACACTGCTCTACTACATCATGACAATAGACACTATACTACATCATGACAATAGACACTACTCTACTACATCATGACAATAGACACTACTCTACTACATCATGACAATAGACACTACTCTGAGCATTGCATCCTGACCAGATGCCCGAACCACCTCATCTGGTTCCTCTCCATGTGGAGGAGCAGCGGCTTTACTTTGAGTTCCTTTGAATGAATGTTGTAAAGTGTATTGCTTATTGATGGTGACGTGTGTGTAGATGACAGAATGTTGCTAAGTGTATTGATTATTTACCTCGATGGTCCATCCATCCATTTTCTACCGCTTATTCCCTTTTTTTGGGGTCGCGGGGGGCGCTGGCGCCTATCTCAGCTACAATCGGGCGGAAGGCGGGGTGGTGTGTGTATTATTGATGACCTTGGTGTTCCCAGGTGTGTGGTAGCAATCCCCACCTGCCAGAGTCTGGTTGCCCTCCAAGATGGCCATCAATACAGCGTGTGTGTGAGGGCCGTCAATGTTGGCGGTCAGAGCGACAAGAGTGATGTCATCACCATCTCCACCACTGGTGAGAAGAACATGTTTCCATCACATTTAGGACTGATGGAGCAGTTATTTCTGATGGACAGGTACCTTCTTCCACCTGATGGAGGACACTGCCCATCCCTGCTTGTCCTTCTCAGAGGACGGTCTGACCTTATTTTATGGGGATGAAGAAGTACCAATAAGTGCTATGGGTCTAGACCAGAACTACTTCACCAGGTACACCAATAGTACATGAATGACTTCTTCTCCATAACTCTTCTTCTCCTGCGTGGCAGTTGTGTGGCGGTCCTGGGGGATCTGATTCCAGTGCGTGCTCGCCATTACTGGGAAGTGTCGCTGGACCAGGAGACAGAGTTTCGTATTGGCGTGGCGTATGAGGACACGGAGAGAAGTCACTACCTGGGAGGAAACAGTAGCTCCTGGTGCATGAGACACGTCCTCACTCCATCCAGGTAGGCAGGTGACACCTGGAGACGCCATCTTGGCCTTTTCCCAACGCTGCAGTCACCACAGCCCTTATTAGTAGTGCTTACCTGCTCAGTGGCCTACTGGTTAGAGTGTCCGCCCGGAGATGGGTAGGTCGTGAGTTCAAACCCCGGCCGAGTCATACCAAAGACTAACAATGGGAGCCATGACCTCCCTGCTTGGCACTCAGCATCAAAGCTTGGAATTGGGGGTTAAGTCACCAAAATGATTATCAACATTCCATTTGTTGTTTCTTTTTAGTCATCTCCCATATTGTCCTCCATTTTAGTCATCTCCCATCCTGTCCTCCATTTTAGTCATCTCCCATATTGTCCTCCAGTTTAGTCATCTCACATCCCGTCCGTCCATTTTAGTCATCTCACATCCCGTCCTCCATTTTAGTCATCTCACATCCCGTCCGTCCATTTAAGTCATCTCCCATCCTGTCCTCCATTTTAGTCATCTCACATCCCGTCCTCCATTTTAGTCATCTCCCATACCGTCCTCCATTTTAGTCATCTCCCATACCGTCCTCCATTTTGGTCATCTCCCATATTGTCCTACATTTTAGTCATCTCACATTCCGTCCGTCCATTTTAGTCATCTCCCATCCCGTCCGTCCATTTTAGTCATCTCCCATATTGTCCTCCATTTTAGTCATCTCCCATCCTGTCCTCCATTTTAGACATCTCCCATATTGTCCTCCAGTTTAGTCATCTCACATCCCGTCCGTCCATTTTAGTCATCTCACATCCCGTCCTCCATTTTAGTCATCTCACATCCCGTCCGTCCATTTTAGTCATCTCCCATCCTGTCCTCCATTTTAGTCATCTCACATCCCGTCCTCCATTTTAGTCATCTCCCATACCGTCCTCCATTTTGGTCATCTCCCATATTGTCCTACATTTTAGTCATCTCACATCCCGTCCTACATTTTAGTCATCTCCCATCCCGTCCTCCATTTTAGTCATCTCCCATCCCGTCCTCCATTTTAGTCATCTCCCATATTGTCCTCCATTTTAGTCATCTCCCATCCCGTCCTCCATTTTAGTCATCTCACATCCCGTCCTCCATTTTAGTCATCTCCCATACCGTCCTCCATTTTGGTCATCTCCCATATTGTCCTACATTTTAGTCATCTCACATCCCGTCCTACATTTTAGTCATCTCCCATCCCGTCCTCCATTTTAGTCATCTCCCATCCCGTCCTCCATTTTAGTCATCTCCCATATTGTCCTCCATTTTAGTCATCTCCCATCCCGTCCTCCATTTTAGTCATCTCCCATATTGTCCTCCATTTTAGTCATCTCCCATATTGTCCTCCATTTTAGTCATCTCCCATATTGTCCTCCATTTTAGTCATCTCCCATATTGTCCTCCATTTTAGTCATCTCCCATATTGTCCTCCATTTTAGTCATCTCCCATATTGTCCTCCATTTTAGTCATCTCCCATATTGTCCTCCATTTTAGTCATCTCCCATCCTGTCCTCCATTTTAGTCATCTCCCATCCTGTCCTCCATTTTAGTCATCTCCCATCCTGTCCTCCATTTTAGTCATCTCCCATCCTGTCCTCCATTTTAGTCATCTCCCATCCTGTCCTCCATTTTAGTCATCTCCCATCCCGTCCTCCATTTTAGTCATCTCCCATTCCGTCCGTCCATTTTGGTCATCTCCCATATTGTCCTCCATTTTAGTCATCTCCCATATTGTCCTCCATTTTAGTCATCTCCCATATTGTCCTCCATTTTAGTCATCTCCCATATTGTCCTCCATTTTAGTCATCTCCCATCCTGTCCTCCATTTTAGTCATCTCCCATCCTGTCCTCCATTTTAGTCATCTCCCATCCTGTCCTCCATTTTAGTCATCTCCCATCCTGTCCTCCATTTTAGTCATCTCCCATCCTGTCCTCCATTTTAGTCATCTCCCATCCTGTCCTCCATTTTAGTCATCTCCCATTCCGTCCGTCCATTTTGGTCATCTCCCATATTGTCCTCCATTTTAGTCATCTCCCATATTGTCCTCCATTTTAGTCATCTCCCATATTGTCCTCCATTTTAGTCATCTCCCATATTGTCCTCCATTTTAGTCATCTCCCATATTGTCGTCCACGTTTCAGACACAAGTACGAGTTTCTGCACGATGGCTGGAGTCCTGACCTGAGGATCACGGTGAACCCAGTCCACGTGGGTGTGGCTTTGGACTACGAGAGAGGAACCCTGAGCTTCTTTAACGTGGATTTGAAACAACACCTGCACACCTTCCAGTGTCACTTCCAGCGCTTGGTGCACCCTTGTTTTGGTCTGGACAGCCCAGGAGCTCTGACCATCATCAATGGAATGGAGGCTCCCAGATATGTCTTCCAGAATTAGCATCTCCAGAGATTTGATGACTTTTTATTTGAATATTCCATGGGAACAACATTCATTTTCCAAGAGAAGAAAAGTTTTTACATTTCTTGGCCAACTGCTGTAAAATATGATCATCACTATTCACATTAAAAAAGGAGAAATCCACCAAGGAAACCTAAAAAGTGTCAAAATTCGTCTGAGTTGAAAAATGTTGAGGGGAATCATGATTTTCTTTTGTGTAAAAAAACTTGAGAGGTGATTGAGTTCTTCCGGTCATTTCCTACATAACAATATTATTATTGTTATTGTGGTGGTAGAAAAATGTTCATTTCATCGATGAAGAAAGTGTTCCTTGTCAGGCCTCATGAGTTAGTGTTCTTACGTCTTCTCCTCTTCCTCATCTGAGGAGTCTCCTCCATAGGGCACCAGGCCAGACGTGTCCTCCTCCACCCTGGACCTCTTGTCTTCAGCAACACCTGCTGCAAGGCACACAGCATATTCATGTTAGCAGGGGTTACAGTGGGGGTTAGTCGCTGTTACTGTGGGTGCTACAACAGGGGTTACAGCGGGGGTTAGTCGCTGTTACTGTGGGTGCTACAACAGGGGTTACATTGGGGGTTAGTCGCTGTTACTGTGGGTGCTACAACAGGTGTTACAGCGGGGGTTAGTCGCTGTTACTGTGGGTGCTACAACAGGGGTCACAGTGGGGGTTAGTCGCTGTTACTGTGGGTGCTACAATAGGGGTTACAGCGGGGGTTAGTCGCTGTTACTGTGGGTGCTACAATAGGGGTTACAGCGGGGGTTAGTCGCTGTTACTGTGGGTGCTACAACAGGGGTTACATTGGGGGTTAGTCTCTGTTACTGTGGGTGCTACAACAGGGGTTACATTGGGGGTTAGTCGCTGTTACTGTGGGTGCTACACAGGGGTTACATTGGGGGTTAGTCGCTGTTACTGTGGGTGCTACACAGGGGTTACAGCGGGGGTTAGTCGCTGTTACTGTGGGTGCTACATTGGGGGTTAGTCGCTGTTACTGTGCGTGCTACAACAGGGGTTACAGTGGGGGTTAGTCGCTGTTACTGTGGGTGCTACAACAGGGGTTACAGTGGGGGTTAGTCGCTGTTACTGTGGGTGCTACAACAGGGGTTACAGTGGGGGTTAGTCGCTGTTACTGTGGGTGCTACAACACGGGTTACAGTGGGGGTTAGTCGCTGTTACTGTGGGTGCTACAACAGGGGTTACAGCGGGGGTTAGTCGCTGTTACTGTGGGTGCTACAACAGGGGTTACAGCGGGGGTTAGTCGCTGTTACTGTGGGTGCTACAACAGGGGTTACAGTGGGGGTTAGTCGCTGTAACTGTGGATGCTACAACAGGGGTCACAGTGGGGGTTAGTCGCTGTTACTGTGGGTGCTACAATAGGGGTTACAGTAGGGGTTAGTCGCTGTTACTGTGGGTGCTACAACAGGGGTTACAGTGGGGGTTAGTCGCTGTTACTGTGGGTGCTACAACAGGGGTTACAGTGGGGGTTAGTCGCTGTTACTGTGGGTGCTACAACAGGGGTTACAGTGGGGGTTAGTCGCTGTTACTGTGGGTGCTACAACAGGTGTTACAGCGGGGGTTAGTCACTGTTACTGTGGGTGCTACAACAGGGGTTACAGCGGGGGTTAGTCGCTGTTACTGTGGGTGCTACAACAGGTGTTACAGCGGGGGTTAGTCGCTGTTACTGTGGGTGCTACAACAGGGGTTACAGCGGGGGTTAGTCGCTGTAACTGTGGATGCTACAACAGGGGTCACAGTGGGGGTTAGTCGCTGTTACTGTGGGTGCTACAATAGGGGTTACAGTAGGGGTTAGTCGCTGTCACTGTGGGTGCTACAACAGGGGTTACAGCGGGGGTTAGTCTCTGTTACTGTGGGTGCTACAACAGGGGTTACAGCGGGGGTTAGTCGCTGTTACTGTGGGTGCTACAACAGGGGTCACAGTGGGGGTTAGTCGCTGTTACTGTGGGTGCTACAACAGGGGTTACAGCGGGGGTTAGTCGCTGTTACTGTGGGTGCTACAACAGGGGTTACAGCGGGGGTTAGTCGCTGTTACTGTGGGTGCTACAACAGGGGTTACAGCGGGGGTTAGTCGCTGTTACTGTGGGTGCTACAACAGGGGTCACAGTGGGGGTTAGTCGCTGTTACTGTGGGTGCTACAACAGGGGTTACAGCGGGGGTTAGTCGCTGTTACTGTGGGTGCTACAACAGGGGTTACAGCGGGGGTTAGTCGCTGTTACTGTGGGTGCTACAACAGGGGTTACAGCGGGGGTTAGTCGCTGTTACTGTGGGTGCTACAACAGGGGTTACAGCGGGGGTTAGTCGCTGTTACTGTGGGTGCTACAACAGGGGTTACAGCGGGGGTTAGTCGCTGTTACTGTGGGTGCTACAACAGGGGTTACAGCGGGGGTTAGTCGCTGTTACTGTGGGTGCTACAACAGGGGTTACAGCGGGGGTTAGTCGCTGTTACTGTGGGTGCTACAACAGGGGTCACAGTGGGGGTTAGTCGCTGTTACTGTGGGTGCTACAACAGGGGTTACAGCGGGGGTTAGTCGCTGTTACTGTTACAGCAGGGGTTAGTCAGTGTTACAACAGGGCTTACAGTCGGTGCCACAGGGGGTGTTAGTCTGTTTTACAGTCGAGGTTACAGTGGGTTTTACAGCGGGGATTATAGTGCGCAGGAGTTAGAGCAGGGGTTACAGTGGGTGTTAGTCGAGGTTACAGTGGGTGTTACAGTGTGTTTGATGGCCTGCCCAGTGGGAGCAAGACGTGACGATGGTGGTGGAGACGGAAAAGAGGGGAAAGCCAAAGACATATACAAGACAACAGTACTGTTGTCCTCACAGCTCCACTTCTCCTCAGGGGATGAGATCTGACTTCATGCAACACACACACAGTACAGTATGAAGATGCATCACCTCCCAGAATATCAAACTACTTTGTACCCCATGATGGACCCACTGGATCTTGGCTCAGCTCCTCTCTCGGACGCTTGAGTAGGCCGCAGGTGAGAGAAGCGAAGGGAGGAGGAGGCGGGGGCATCAAGATCCTGGAGGGACAACAATATTCAAATATTCAATCCTGCAGTTTATGAAGAATAAAAACATTCATGCAGTTAAAGAAGAATATAAACATTCATGCAGTTAATGAAGAATGTAAACATTCATGCAGTTAATGAAGAATAAATACATTCATGCAGTTTATAAAGAATAAATACATTCATGCAGATAATGAAGAATAAAGACATTCATGCAGTTTATAAAGAATAAATACATTCATGCAGTTTATAAAAAATAAATACATTCATGCAGATAATGAAGAATAAATACATTCATGCAGTTTATAAAGAATAAGTACATTCATGCAGATAATGAAGAATAAATACATTCATTCAGTTTATGAAGAATAAATACATTCATGCAGTTAAAGAAGAATATAAACATTCATGCAGTTAATGAAGAATAAAGACATTCATGCAGTTAAGAAGACAGTCATGCAGTTTATAAAGAATAAATACATTCATGCAGTTTATAAAGAATAAATATATTCATGCAGTTTATAAAGAATAAATACATTCATGCAGTTTATAAAGAATAAATACATTCATGCAGTTTATAAAGAATACATTCATGCAGATAATGAAGAATAAATACATTCACGCAGTTTATGAAGAATAAATACATTCATGCAGTTTATAAAGAATAAATACATTCATGCAGTTTATAAAGAATAAATATATTCATGCAGTTAATGAAGAATAAAGACATTCATGCAGTTAATGAAGAATAAATACATTCATGCAGTTTATAAATAATAAATATATTCATGCAGTTTATAAAGAATAAATACCTTCATGCAGTTAATGAAGAATAAAAAATATTCATGCAGTTAATGAAGAATAAAGACATTCGTACAGTTTATGAAGAATACAAACATTCATGCCGTGAATAAAGAATAAAGACATTCATGCAGTTAATGAAGAATAAAGACATTCATACAGTTAATGACGAATAAATACATTCATGCAGTTATTGAGGAATACAAACATTCATACAGTTAATGAAAATATAAACATTCATGCAGTTAATGAAGAATAAAACATTCATGCAGTTTCTACAGAATAAAAAGATGAAGTTTATAAATGCTACCTTTCTACTGTTTTGTTTTGGACAAGATCGGAAGGTGAAAGTGTGGACTCTTGAGGAGCAGGAACCTCTGGAGAACTACTGGAAGGCTAACAAGCAAAGCATAAAAGTTGAGTATTTACATTCATGAGATCTACTTCAAAGTCTTCATCTAACCTCTTCTTTCTTGCTGCTTTCATGGCAATCCTGCAGGGAACTTCCTGAGTGGGGCTGAGAAGGTAAAGAATGTTGATGTTCTGCTGCATCGCCGCTGTGCGCAGCCTTCAAAGAGGTGACAGTCCAATAAGTACATGATCATTTCTTGGTTTGCCACAGATACACTTACTCATCATTCTTCATGTTCATAAACAGACTTTTACTTTGAAGGTGTCATTTCTTCCATGACCACCATCCTTGCTGATATCATTTTCCTGACACTTTGAAAGATCTATTATGAGCATGTTCTGCCAGGTGAGTTTGATGGTTAAGCAGGAATAAAGCGGACAGACAGCTGTGTTTATTGAGTGAATATTAGCTGATTTTTTTGCAGCTTTGATTTGGTGGTTGATATCAATATGGCATCATTCTGTGGAACATAATGACATTAAAACACTATTTTCTAATAGGTTCTAATTGAATGCTTTCTAAAGCCTTTTCAGATCTTTATGATACAGTCGGGCAAAAAAATATTTAGTCAGCCAGCGATTGTGCAAGTTCTCCCACTTAAAATGATGACAGAGGTCTGTAATTTTCATCATAGGTACACTTCAACTGTGAGAGACAGAATGTGGAAAATCCAGGAATTCACATTTTAGGAATTTTAAAGAATTTATTTGTAAATGATGGTGGAAAATAAGTATTTGGTCAACCATTCAAATCTCTCTCTGATGGAAGGAGGTTTTGGCTCAAAATCTCACTATACATGGCCCCATTCATTCTTTCCTTAACACGGATCAATCGTCCTGTCCCCTTAGCAGAAAAACAGCCCCAAAGCATGATGTTTCCACCCCCATGCTTCACAGTAGGTACGGTGTTCTTGGGATGCAACTCAGTATTCTTCTTCCTCCAAACACGACAAGTTAAGTTTATACCAAAAAGTTAAATTTTGGTTTCATCTGACCACAGGACATTCTCCCAATCCTCTGCTGTATCATCCATGTGCTCTCTGGCAAACTTCAGACGGGCCTGGACATGCACTGGCTTAAGCAGGGGGGCACGTCTGGCAATGCAGGATTTGATTCCCTGTCAGCGTAGTGTGTTACTGATGGTAACCTTTGTTACTTTGGTCCCAGCTCTCTGCAGGTCACCAGGTCCCCACGTGTGGTTCTGGGATTTTTGCTCACCGTTCTCATGATCATTTTGACCCCACGGGATAAGATCTTGCGTGGAGCCCCAGATCGAGGGAGATTATCAGTGGTTTTGTATGTCTTCCATTTTCTGATAATAGCTCCCACAGTTGATTTTTTTCACACCAAGCTGCTTGTCTATTGTAGATTCACTCTTCCCAGTCTGGTGCAGGTCTACAATTCTTTTCCGGGTGTCCTTAGACAGCTCTTTGGTCTTGGCCATAGTGGAGTTTGGAGTCTGACTGTTTGAGGCAGTGGACAGGTGTCTTTTATACAGATAACAAGTTCAAACAAGTGCCATTAATACAGGTAACGAGTGGAGGACAGAAGAGCTTCTTAAAGAAGAAGTTACAGGTCTGAGAGCCAGAGATCTTCCTTGTTTGAAGTGACCAAGTACTTATTTTCCACCATCATTTACAAATAAATTATTTAAAATTCCTACAATGTGAATTCCTGGATTTTTTGTCACATTCTGTCTCTCACAGTTGAAGTGTACCTATGATGAAAATTACAGACCTCTGTCATCATTTTAAGTGAGAGAACTTGCACAATTGCTGGCTGACTAAATACTTTTTTGCCCCACTGTATATAATCACAACTGTCTGTACTCTGCACTCTCCTTTCGAGGACCCGGGCTGAATTGTGGTAAATGTGTTTAATGCCTTTAGACATCAAACTTAAGGATTTATGATGCCATTTAGGCCTTCATTTTCACAATTTAAAGACTTTTATTGCTTTTTCATTGCCCGTGGAAACCCTGTAACACATTGAAGAGTTATTATTACCTCCACATGATAGGGGTTTGGTTTCCGGGGACAGAGAGGATACTGAACCATTGCCTGAGAAGATGGAGGACTTGATGACACGTTAGAAGGACTTGAGGGACCATTTGTATTCCTCCAATAACCAGCAGGGGCCGAGTAGGCAGGGTAGCCATTGGCTGAGTAGTTGAACCAGGAAGGATGGTTAGCGTAATTGCTATTAACTGGGAATCCATGAGCTGCATATGCTAAAAAGAAAATAGAAAATGAAGCGTTAACACCAGGACTACATCTCACTGTGACCGACCTAGTTAGGACACTAAAGACAATTAGGAAAAACTGGATCATACTATGACTGACCTAGTTAGGACACTAAAGACAATTAGGAAGACTACATCATACTATGACTGACCTAGTTAGGACACTAAAGACAATTAGGAAAATCTACATCTTACTATGACTGACCTACTTAGGAAAATAAAGACAATTAAGAATACTACATCTTATTATGACTGACGTAGTTAGGACAATAAAGCAAATTAGGAAGACTACATCTTTCTATGACTGACCTGGTTAGGACAATAAAGCAATTTAAGAAGACTACATCTTACTATTACTGACCTAGTCAGGACACTTAAGACAATTAGGAAGACTACATCTTACAATGACTGACCTAGTTAGGACACTAAAGACATGTAGGAAGATTGGATTTCACCATGACTGACCAAGTTACGACACTAAAGACATGTAGGAAGACTACATCTCACCATGACTGACCGAGTTAGGACACTAAAGACATGTAGGAAGACTAGATTTCACCATGACTGACTAAATTCGGACGCTAAAGACATGTATGAAAACTAGATCTCACCATGACTGACCTACTTAGGATAGTAAAGACATGTAGGAAGACTTGATCTCACCATGACTGACCGAGTTAGGACACTAAAGACAATTAGGAAGACTACATCTCACTATGACTGACCTAGTTAGGACACTAAAGACAATTAGGAAAAACTGGATCATACTATGACTGACCTAGTTAGGACACTAAAGACAATTAGGAAGACTACATCATACTATGACTGACCTAGTTAGGACACTAAAGACAATTAGGAAAATCTACATCTTACTATGACTGACCTACTTAGGAAAATAAAGACAATTAAGAATACTACATCTTATTATGACTGACCTAGTTAGGACAATAAAGCAAATTAGGAAGACTACATCTTTCTATGACTGACCTGGTTAGGACAATAAAGCAATTTAAGAAGACTACATCTTACTATTACTGACCTAGTCAGGACACTAAAGACAATTAGGAAGACTACATCTTACTATGACTGACCTAGTTAGGACACTAAAGACATGTAGGAAGATTGGATTTCACCATGACTGACCAAGTTACGACATTAAAGACATATAGGAAGACTACATCTCACCATGACTGACCGAGTTAGGACACTAAAGACATGTAGGAAGACTAGATTTCACCATGACTGACTAAATTCGGACGCTAAAGACATGTAGGAAGACTAGATCTCACCATGACTGACCTAGTTAGGATAGTAAAGACATGTAGGAAGACTTGATCTCACCATGACTGACCGAGTTAGGACACTAAAGACAATTAGGAAGACTACATCTCACTATGACTGACTTATTTAGGACACTAAAGACATGCAGGAAGACTAGATTTCACCATGACTGACCGAGTTAGGACACTACAGACATGTAGGAAGACTAGATCTCACCATGACTGACCTAGTTAGGACACTAAAGACATGTAGGAAGACTACATCTCACTATGACTGACTTATTTAGGACACTAAAGACATGTAGGAAGACTAGATCTCACCATGACTGACCGAGTTAGGACACTACAGACAATTAGGAAGACTACATCTCACTATGACTGACTTATTTAGTACACTAAAGACATGCAGGAAGACTAGATCTCATCATGACTGACCGAGTTAGGACACTAAAGACATGTAGGAAGACTACATCTCACTATGACTGACTTATTTAGTACACTAAAGACATGCAGGAAGACTAGATTTTACCATGACTGACCGAGTTAGGACACTAAAGACATGCAGGAAGACTAGATCTCACCATGACTGACCGAGTTAGGACACTAAAGACATGTAGGAAGACTAGATCTCACCATGACTGACCAAGTTAGGACACTACAGACAATTAGGAAGACTACATCTCACTATGACTGACTTATTTAGTACACTAAAGACATGTAGGAAGACTAGATCTCACCATGACTGACCGAGTTAGGACACTAAAGACATGTAGGAAGACTAGATCTCACCGTGACTGACCAAGTTAGGACACTAAGACAATTAGGAAGACTACATCTCACTATGACTGACTTATTTAGTACACTAAAGACATGCAGGAAGACTAGATCTCATCATGACTGACCGAGTTAGGACACTAAAGACAATTAGGAAGACTACATCTCACCATGACTGACCTAGTTAGGACACTAAAGACATGTAGGAAGACTAGATCTCACCATGACTGACCAAGTTAGGACACTACAGACAATTAGGAAGACTACATCTCACTATGACTGACTTATTTAGTACACTAAAGACATGCAGGAAGACTAGATTTCACCATGACTGACCGAGTTAGGACACTAAAGACATGTAGGAAGACTACATCTCACCATGACTGACCTAGTTAGGACACTAAAGACATGTAAGAAGACTAGATCTTACCATGACTGACTAAGTTCGGACGCTAAAGACATGTAGGAAGACTAGATCTCACCATGACTGACCTAGTTAGGACACTAAAGACATGTAGGAAGACTAGATCTCACCAAGACCGACCTAGTTAGAGACAGCAGTGTCTTGAGCACCTGCTGTTATTCTGCTGCTAAGAATGCACCAGACAAGATGGCTGATTTATCAGATGCATTTATTTGATTTTTTACAAGCTGCGGTTTTTGTATTAAATGGTGGTAAATATGCACAGTAGAAAATGGGGCAGTTATTGCTGCATCAGACACATTTAATTTAAAAAGTGAACTTTTCTGTTTAAATGTTGATATTTTCAATAAACTACAAGTAAAAAAGGCAAGGACATTTCTCCTTTTGGTATGGGACTGTAAACTAAAATATTGAAGTGGACTGAAGGGTGAATTGTGTGTATAGTAAAATGTCTTGGTGTGGTGTGGACAAGATGTATGTGTGGTTGCTGGTTTTGTCACTCCTCCAAATCATGATAACAGGGTGGAGTTCACACTAAAGAGAACCTGTGAAAAACTTCCTTGCTGTACTCGGCCATCAGGACAGGGTGCAAAGTGGAGGGGACTCACCTTGTGTGGAGCCAGAGGCAGTCATGGTGGACTTCAAGCGGGCGTGCTCGGCTCTCACCTGAGGGGTGAAAAAGCACTATGAAGGAATGGAAACCGGCGTCAGGGGCAGTGCATTGTGGGTAGGTGCAGTGCACTCAGAGCCTCTGTCTGGAGGTCTGATGGTTCACACTACCAGTCTATCTTGGAGGGGAGCATCAGTGACAACCACATTCTCTTACAGCGTCACCTTCTTCCACCTCCGTACTTCTCATCTCACACTACTTACGGTTTCCAACAGATTTTCTGTCAGTCGCTTTGCTGCCTCCAGTCCGTCTGCATTTGGGTGGCTGGAACACAAATGAGACCAGTCCTGGATTAGATTATATTTGTGGTCGACTGCTTAAGTTTTGTGCCAAACAATTTACCTTTGCTTTTAAGCAATTTTTAGAAAGATTCTACAATTGTCCCAGTCCCTAAACCCGGTCGTCCTAACATTTGAAATGATTTTAGACCTATAGAACTGACATCTCTGCCTATTGAAAGGCTGGTGCCATCAGAACTTTTCAAAAACATTGAACATGCTTTTGATCCACTGCAGTTTGCTTCTAGGCCTAAAAGAGCAGCAGAGGACTCGGATTTATTAGCTTTTTAAACACCTGGAGGGAAATGGATGTCTTTTATTCATTGACTTTACATCTGCCTGTATCACCATTCAACCCCACGTTTTAATTCATAGCCTTTTAGAACATTTTAACTCAAGTTCTAATCCAGTGAGCTGGATTTGAGACTTTGTAACAAACAAAACGCAGAGAGTCAGAGTGAAAGTTTTCTATCAAACAGTGTATTCTCTACACCAGGGGTGCCCATTACGTCGATCGCGAGCTACCAGTCGACCGCGGGGGGTGTGTCAGTCGATCTCCAGCCAGGCTTTTAAAAAAAATAGACCTAAAAATGAGTGATCATCAATCTTCACCAAGACGTCACTTAAATGACATTCACGGTACCGGAGGGTCTTGTGAGATGACGCTGGCTGCTGCAAGATCATTATTATGAAAATATGACCGAGAGGAAGGCGAGAAACACTTTTTATTTCAACAGACTCTCGCGCCGTACCTTCCGTCAAAACTCTAAAGGCCGACTGCACATTTCCTATCTTCACAATAAAAGCCCTGCTTCATGCTGCCTGCGCTAACTAAATACAGAGTCTCGGAAAACTGGCGTGCACAAGCGATCCCTCAGAAAGCTGGCGTGCACATCATTCATTCAGATTATCTGTGTATAGGAACAGCTTTGTTCCAGCCACAGTTAAAATGATAAATGGGTTGTACTTGTATAGCGCTTTTCTAACTTCAAAGTGCTTAAAGCGCTTTGACACTACTTCCACATTCACCCATTTGCACACAGATGGCGGGAGCTGCCATGCAAGGCACTAAACAGGACTGGAGTGTCTTGCCTAAGGACACAACGGACGTGACTAGGGTGGTAGAAGGTGGGGATACAACCAGTAACCCTCAGGTTGCTGGTAGAGCCACTCCCTCAACCGCGTTACTCCGTCCCAGTTGGTCGTAGAAACAAACTATAGCTACATCGCACATAATTATTTGTATCTACTTATTTCATTCATGGTAGTTTTATCCTATTCTCCCTTATTCTGCCTCTTTATTGTTCATGTGACTTTGTCTTTCTTTCTTTTCCTGGTCCTGGTCCCAGGTAGCCTGTTGATTACTTTGTCATACTGTGATCGATTTTGTCCTAATACATTTGTTTATTTTAAAGGGGAACATTATCACAATTTCTGAAGGGTTAAAACCAATAAAAATCAGTTCCCAGTGACTTACTTTATTTTTCGAAGTTTTTCTCAAGATTTTATCCATCACGCAATATCCAGAAAAACGGCTTCAAATTGCCTGATTTTCATCTTCGGTATATCCACCCGTCCATTATCCTGTGACGTCACAGCGTGAAACCACCAGAAACACAGATGGCGGATAGCACAGAAAGGTATAGCGATGTTAGCTCGGATTCAGACTCGGATTTCAGCGGCATAAGCGATTCAACAGATTACGCAGGCATTGAAACGGATGGTTGGACTGTGGAGGCGGGTAGCGAAAACGAGATTGAAGAAGAAACTGAAGCTATTGAGCCATATCACGACAGACAGCGGCACGGGAGGAAGCGAAGATGAATTCGGCGACCGCCTTCTAACCAACGATTGGTATGTGTTTGTTTGGCATTACATGTGGGTGGAGGGAAAGGCTGGATGCAAATATAGCTACAAATGAGGCATAATGATGCAATATGTACATACAGCTAGCCTAAATAGCATGTTAGCATCGATTAGCTTGCAGTCATGTCGTGACCAAATATGTCTGATTAGCACACTCCACACAAGTCAATAACATCAACAAATCTCCCCTTTGTGCATTCATGCACAACATTATAAGTTTGGTGGACAAAATGAGACAGAAAAAGAAGTGGCATAAATCACGTCTTAGCCAAGATATCCAGGGGGTTTACCTCGCTAGTCTGCGGGAACAGACTGCTGTCGTCCCTGAATAGCTCACGCACTCCAGCAGATTAAGTGGTGGTCTATTTTCCAATATTGCAGATTTCTTTGACTTTATCGTTGGAAATGAATCTGCTTTGAGTGTTGCAGGATATCCACAAATTCTTGTCGTCGGTAAAGTGTGCGGAACAAACGAGGGACTTTCGCATCTTTTGGCCACTGGTGCAACTTGAATCCGTCTCTGTTGGTGTTGTTACACCCTCCGACAACACACCCACGAGGCATGATAACTCCAAGGTACGGGAAAACAGTTGAAAAAACGGAAAATAACAGAGCTGATTTGACTTGGGGCGTGTAATGAGATTGAGAAAATGGCGGATCGTTTAATGTTGTGACATCACGGGTGAAAGGTCATCGCTCCGACAGGCTATCAATTGAAAGGCGTTTAAATCGCCAAATTCACCCTTTTAGAGTTCGGAAATCGCTTAAAAAAACATATGGTCTTTTTTCTGCAACATCAAGGTATATATTGACGCTTCCATAGGTCTGCTGATAGTGTTCCCCTTTAGCATATATGGCTATGGATGTTCCATTCTCTTGTATTTTGCACTGCAAAACAAATTAATCAGTCAATCAATATTTACTTTTATAACCCTAAATCACAAGTGTCTCAAAGGGCTGCACAAGCCACAACAACATCCTGGCTCAGATCCCACATTAGGGCAAGGAAATACTCAACTCAATGGGATGACGATGAGAAACCTTGGAGGGGACCGCAGATGTGGGGATGTGGAGTCTACCTTCGGTACAAATAAAGTCACTTGATATTGACCACTTGAGAACGTTTCAGTTGCGTCCAAAAATTGGAATCTGTTTTAAAGTGAATGCAATCTATGCATGAGAATCAGCACCCCTAAGTCCGAGTCCATGGTTCTCGCCCGGAAAAGGGTGGAGTGCCATCTCCGGGTTGGGGAGGAGACCCTGCCCCAAGTGGAGGAGTTCAAGTACCTAGGAGTCTTGTTCACGAGTGGGGGAAGAGTGGATGGTGAGATCGACAGGCGGATCGGTGCGGCGTCTTCAGTAATGCGGACGTTGTATCGATCCGTTGTGGTGAAGAAGGAGCTGAGCCGGAAGGCAAAGCTCTCAATTTACCGGTCGATCTACGTTCCCATCCTCACCTATGGTCATGAGCTTTGGCCCATGACCGAAAGGATAAGATCACGGGTACAAGCGGTCAAAAGGAGTTTCCAGGTCTCTCCCTTAGAGATAGGGTGAGAAGCTCTGCCATCCGGGAGGAACTCAATGTAAAGCCGCTGCTCCTCCACATGGAGAGGAGCCAGATGAGGTGGTTCGGGCATCTGGTCAGGATGCCACCCGAACGCCTCTCTAGGGAGGTGTTTAGGGCACGTCCAGCTGGTAGGAGGCCACGGGGAAGACCCAGGACACGTTGGGAAGACTATGTCTCCCGGCTGGCCTGGGAACGCCTCGGGATCCCCCGGGAAGAGCTAGACGAAGTGGCTGAAGATAGGGAAGTCTGGGCTTCCCTGCTTAGGCTGCTGCCCCCGCGACCCAACCTCGGATAAGCGGAAGATGATGGATGGATGGATGGCAATCTATGCATGGAAGTCATTTACGTCCATTATTCAAAGTGTGCTTATTTGATAACAGATGATTTCCTGTGATGAATATCATGATTGAAAGTACCTGATGTAAACATAAAGAGGTTCAAAAGATTCTCTTTTGGATGCCTGCTCGATGTATCCTGAGCCTTTTCCCCGCAGGAAGACTCGTGCGCTGGTTTCTGTCTGGATGTGTCCCAAGTATGTTCCTCCAGGACCTTCAACCTTCTCGTTTATGTTGAAGGATGGCACTGACTGGTCTAAGCCCACAAAGATCTTGGTGTGCACAAAGTTCTGTGGGACAATGGTTGAGATAATAAGACTTACTGTGATAAGATAATGACGACAGAGTGTAAGCAGACGCAGTCATCCTTGACTCTTTCTGTGGAGACCAAGGATATTCTCTCTGCTGTTTGCTCTGGGAGGTGGGTATCAGTGAAGGCAACATGGTCTTCACTTGCCTCACTTTCTTGACCTCCTCAACAACAACATGAGGTCTACTTACCCCTGGGTGAGGAGCAGCCGGACGGTGTCCTTGGACTGCCGTGGAGCTGCTGGCTGTTGGCACGACGGGCCGAGGAGGCTGAGGGTATAACGTGAGAGGAGGCATGATGGGCACATGTTGGCTTCCTGAGGCTGCTGCTGCCCTCAACAGATCCTCAGAGATGATCGCTTTTATTCTGGCTACTGCTTCTACGGTGACACAACACTTATGTTTCACGCATCCACACTGGGATTACCTTTACAATATGCTTAATTAAGTAGTAATGCATCCATGATGCATTCATCCTTTACTCAAAGTAGCAATGCATTAATAATTCCATCCATCTTCTACCGCTTGTCCCTTTCAGGATCGCAGGGGATGCTGGAGCCTCTCAGCTGCTTAATAAATAATAAAACCTAATAAAATAGCGATGCAATAATAATGCACTTAAAAAAATGTGATGCATTAATAATGCACTTAATAAAGTAGCGATTAAGCGTTAATATTGTACTAAATAAAGTAGCGATGCTTTAATATTTCACTTCATAAAGTAGTGACGTATTAATAATGCACTTCATAAAAGTAGCAATGCAATAATAATTCACTAAATAAAGTAGCGATGCTTTAATATTTCAGTAAAAATAGTGATACATTAATAATTCACTTAACTGCAGCATCCTCTTACAGTGTGTATTGTAGGTCCTTGTCCTCCAGTGATGATAATATCGTAAGAAACAGTTCCTTTTCTGCCATGCAGCCAAGGATTAGTGACTTCAAAGTGGCTGTGCACTGTGGAGGGATGTTAGCCGCTAGCTTTCACAAAGACGTACGCTTCGTTTTTACCCTAGTCGAACAGACGCTACTACATATACAAAATTAGTAGCTGGGCTGTGCTTTTGTAGCACAGAAAAAATTTATTAAATATCCCCATGTCACTAAGACTCAAACAAGTTAGACAAGTGCACTCAAACAGGTGCTGTTCATATTATTAGAATATCATGAAAAAGTTGATTTATTTCAGTAATTATATTCAGAAGGTGAAACTTACATATTATATCAATTCATTACACACACACTGATATATTTGAAATGTTTATTTCTTTAAATTTTGATGATTAGTACTGACAATTACTTAAAATCCCAAATTCAGTATCTCAGAAAATTAGAATATTAGTTACGACTAGTACCAAAAAATATTTTTTAGAAATGTGGGCCAACTGAAAAGTATGAACATGGAAAGTTTCAGCATGTACGGCAATCAATACTTAGTTGCAGCTCCTTTTGCTTGAATTGCTGCAGCAATACGGCGTGGCATGGAGTCCAGCAGTCTGTTGCACCCTCAGGTCTTATGAGAGCCCAGCTTGCTTTAATAGTGGCCTTCAGCTCTTCAGCATTGTTGGGTCTGGCATCTGGCATCTTCCGCTTCACAATACCCCATAGCTTTTCTATGGGGTTAAGGTCAGGTGAGTTTGCAGGGATACCATGGTCCTTAAAGCAGGTACTGGTAGATTTGGCACTGTGTGCAAGTGCCAAGTCATGTTGGAAAATGAAATCTTCACCTCCATAAAATTGGTCGGCGGCAGGCAGCATAAAGTGTTGTAAAACTTCCTGGTAGACTGCTGCATTCACCCTAGACCTCAGGAAACACAGTGGACCAACACCAGCAGATGACATGGCACCCCAGACCATTACCCATTGTGGAAATTTGACACTGGACTTCAGGCAACGTGGATTCTGTGCCTCTCCTGTCTTCCTCCAGACTCTGGGACTTTGATTTCCAAAGGAGATACAAAATTTACTTTCATCTGAAAACATAACTTTGGACCACTCAGCAGCAGTCCAGTCCTTTTTGTCTTGAGCCCAGGCGAGACGCTTTTGACGTTGTCTCTTATTCAAGAGTGGCGTTACATAAGGAATGCGACAGCTGAAGCCCATATATTGCGTATGTCGGTGCGTGGTGGTTTTTGAAGCACTGACTCCAGCTGCAGTCCACTCTTTGTGGATCTCCCCCACATTTTTGAATCGGTTTTGTTTGACAATCCTCTCCAGGGCGCGGTTATCCCACTTGCTTGTACACTTTTTTCTACCACATCTTTGTCTTCCCTTCGCCTCTCTATTAATGTGCTTGGACACAGAGCTCTGGGAACATCCAACCTCTTTGGCAATGACCTTTTGTGTCTCGCCCTCCTTCTTTAAAGTATCAATGGTCATCTTTTGGACAGTTGTCAAGTCAGCAGTCTTCCCCATGATTGTGTGTCATACAGAATCAAAACGAGATACCATTTAAAGGCTTTTCCAGGTGTTTTGAGTTAGTTAGCTAATTAGAGTGTGGCACCAGTTGTCTTCAATATCTGACCTTTTCACCATATTCTAATTTTCCGAGATGTTTAATTTAGGGTTTTCATTGGTTGTCAGCTATAATCATTTCCTTTTTGGCAAAAAACACTTGAAATGTATCAGTCTGTTTGGAATGAATGTACACATTTTACAAGTTTGACTTTCTAAATGGAATTAATGAAATAAACCAACTTTTTCATGATATTCTAATAATATCACCTGTACATATAAAGACTCAGTTAAACACAGAACATGTGCTAGCACTGTCGCTAACAGCAGCGTAGGGCTGGGCCAGATAGATCCAAACTCCTGTACCCTTATAGTTTGACCCATAAACTAACCCGGACACAAATAAGACAAGTAGGTTTGACATAATAACATCCAAACCTAAGAGGTGATTTGACATAAGAAAAAATAAAAAGCCTTGACAATAACATAAGTCAAAGATAATCTCCAATCTTTTTTTAAAAACATTCAGCTGTGCTTAATTCTTCAGCTAACAAAAATACAAAAGAACAAAATGTGAAAGTGCCCTGTTTTAACAAGGAATGTTTAACGGGGAACTGCTCTTTTTTGGGGGGGAATTTTGGCAATCGTTCACAATCATTATGAAAGACATGACAACAGATGGATTTTTTATACATTCTAAATATTACAAGTAAATAAAACTCCCATAAAATCCAATAAGTAACTATTGAAAAAGCAGCAATTTACATTTGGTGATTTGAAAATGAAGTTTTAAGGTGGTGAAATGTTTTTATTTTCCTGACCAGTTCCTCCAACTAAGACCTTGTTACTTCCGTGTTGGAAGACTGAGTGTGAGCTAGAAGCCCCGTGATCAGTGACACTTGCTCGTCAATCACGTGTCCATTTGGTTATGGTCACAATTGATGTCAAACATGCTGTACAAATGGACAAACGTTTTACACTAGTTTGATACAATTTGGATGGATTTAGGGTGAAAATCTTTATTCGCACATGTGCTCCTTTTTTCCACCAATACTGGCATTATTTTTATTTGCAGTTGGGAGTAAAATGCCTGCAATTATACAGCCCTGGTTTATTTGTTTGCCACGGTTCAGACACATCTAGAACGTGTCAACGTGCATTATCACAATATAATCACAGTATTAAGAACTGATATTATTTATATTGCGCAACCAGAATGGTATAAAATGACTTCAGTTTTTAGGCCTTGGCTTCCTGGTTTTGGGTTTAGGCCAAGAATCGTCTTTTGTGTTGGTACCTTCAATCCACATCTGAAAAGGTAATGTGTGCTACTTACTATCGACCTGCTCCTGAGTCTTGGCCTGCACATTCAAGTACAAAGGTCTTGGTCTGGAAAGGAGACACAAACAAGTTCTTATTATTAATGTTTTCTGAGTAATTGTGACCATATTGACAGAATGGTACTACCAACAGAATATAACAAGTCAACCATAAACACTAGCAGTCAAAACTCTGCCAGGCTGGAAGTGAGCATTTGGACATTGTATTGGCACCAATATTTTGTATTATTTGCTATCACAGTTGGGTTCCATCCCGCCAAAAGGATTAAGTTGCAGAATGTTTAACTATGGAATAAGGATGAAGAGTATTATGTGGTTTGATGAACAGTACAAGGACAACAAAAGATATCTGAAAACATACTTT
Organism: Nerophis ophidion; assembly: GCF_033978795.1. Taxonomy (NCBI): domain Eukaryota; kingdom Metazoa; phylum Chordata; class Actinopteri; order Syngnathiformes; family Syngnathidae; genus Nerophis; species Nerophis ophidion. The sequence continues at coordinate 38,533,148 of NC_084635.1, read as the reverse complement.
CATAAAATGACAGGTACTGGCTGCACTACATTTATTGCTGGGGAGTAATTTTATTGTGAAAATCTGAATCTACAATTCATCTTAGAATGTGTATCAATGCAGACATTAAATAAATAAATCTACATATATATTAGGGTTGTCCCGATACCAATATTTTGGCACCGGTACCAAAAGGTATTTTGATCATTTTTAACACTTTTCTAAATAAAGGGGAGCACAAAAAAATTTCATTATCGGCTTTATTTAAACAAAACATGCGCATGAAACATATGTTTCTCTTAGTGTGAGAGTCCAATCCATAGTGGACCTAACATAATAGTGTGAGAGTCCAGTCCATAGTGGATCTAACATAATAGTGAGAGTCCAGTCCATAGTGGATCTAACATAATAGTGAGAGTCCAGTCCATAGTGGATCTAACATAATAGTGAGAGTCCAGTCCATAGTGGATCTAACATAATAGTGTGAGAGTTCAGTCCATAGTGGATCTAACATAATAGTGAGAGAGTCCAGTCCATAGTGGATCTAACATAATAGTGTGAGAGTACAGTCCATAGTGGATCTAACATAATAGTGTGAGAGTCCAGTCCATAGTGGATCTAACATAATAGTGAGAGAGTACAGTCCATAGTGGATCTAACATAATAGTGTGAGAGTACAGTCCATAGTGGATCTAACATAATAGTGTGAGAGTTCAGTCCATAGTGGATCTAACATAATAGTGAGAGAGTCCAGTCCATAGTGGATCTAACATAATAGTGTGAGAGTACAGTCCATAGTGGATCTAACATAATAGTGTGAGAGTCCAGTCCATAGTGGATCTAACATAATAGTGAGAGAGTACAGTCCATAGTGGATCTAACATAATAGTGAGAGTCCAGTCCATAGTGGATCTAACATAATAGTGTGAGAGTACAGTCCATAGTGGATCTAACATAATAGTGTGAGAGTTCAGTCCATAGTGGATCTAACATAATAGTGTGAGAGTCCAGTCCATAGTGGATCTAACATAATAGTGTGAGAGTCCAATCCATAGTGGATCTAACATAATAGTGAGAGTCCAGTCCATAGTGGATCTAACATAATAGTGAGAGTCCAGTCCATAGTGGATCTAACATAATAGTGTGAGAGTCCAGTCCATAGTGGATCTGACATAATAGTGTGAGAGTCCAGTCCATAGTGGATCTAACATATCAGTGTGAGATTCCAGTCCATAGTGGGGCCAGCAGGAGATCATCAGTATTGCGATACTATACTAGTACCAGTATACTGTACAAGGCATATATATCCACATAGATGATATGTATATATTGTTACATACCCTCCTGTGTTTCCCTGGTCAGGGTCAGGCATGTAGTGTCCTCCAGTTGAGACCACTGCTCCACTACACAGTCCAATCTGAAAACAGTTTGAATGTATTTAGAAGATGTTCTAGAGGTTTCAAAGGGGACTTGTGTGTATGTAGAAGATGTTCTAGATGTTTCAAAGGGGACTTGTGTGTATGTAGAAGATGTTCTAGATGTTTCAAAGGGGACTTGTGTGTATGTAGGAGATGTTGTAGATGTTTCAAAGGCGATTTGTGTGTATGTAGAAGATGTTCTAGATGTTTCAAAGGCGACTTGTGTGTATGTAGAAGATGTTCTAGAGGTTTCAAAGGGGACTTGTGTGTATGTAAAATATGTTCTAGATGTTTCAAATGGGACTTGTGTGTATGTAGAAGATGTTGTAAAGAATTCAAAGGGGACTTGTGTGTATGTAAAAGATGTTCTAGATGTTTCAAAGGGGACTTTTGTGTATGTAGAAGATGTTGTAGATGTTTCAAACGGGACTTGTGTGTATGTAAAAGATGTTCTAGATGTTTCAAAGGGGACTTGTGTGTATGTAAAAGATGTTCTAGATGTTTCAAAGGGGACGTGTGTGTATGTAAAAGATGTTGTAGATGTTTAAAAAAGGGGACTTGTGTGTATGTAGAAGATGTTCTAGAGGTTTCAAAGGGGACCTGTGTGTATGTAGAAGATGTTCTAGATGTTTCAAAGGGGACTTGTGTGTATGTAGATGTTGTAGAGGTTTCAAATGGGACTTGTGTGTATGTAAAAGATGTTCTAGATGTTTCAAAGGGGACTTGTGTGTATGTAGATGTTCTAGATGTTTCAAATGGGACTTGTGTGTATGTAAAAGATGTTCTAGATGTTTCAAAGGGGACTTGTGTGTATGTAGATGTTCTAGATGTTTCAAAGGGGACTTGTGTGTATGTAGATGTTGTAGAGGTTTCAAAGGGGACTTGTGTGTATGTAGATGTTCTAGATGTTTAAAAAAGGGGACTTGTGTGTATGTAGAAGATGTTCTAGAGGTTTCAAAGGGGACTTGTGTGTATGTAGAAGATGTTCTAGATGTTTCAAAGGGGACTTGTGTGTATGTAGATGTTGTAGATGTTTCAAAGGGGACTTGTGTGTATGTAAAAGATGTTGTAGATGTATCAAAGGGGACTTGTGTGTATGTAGAAGATGTTGTAGATGTTTCAAAGGGGACTTGACCTCCTCTTGGGTTGTGCCTCTGGTGAGCAGGTCTCTGCAGGTGAGTGGCACATGGTTGATGTCCACCTGTGTAGCCAGCAGCTCTTCTGATGCTGGCACTCTGGGGGGAGTCTGGCACATGTTCAAAGAGAAATCAATGAAGAGTTGGGAATATTTGAGCGTGATTTATTCCAACCTTTGCCAGCAATGGGGGAGGAGTTAAAAGTTTGTCTTTCGCCATCAACATGGCATTTATTTTAGCAGCCATGGCGGAGGCCATTTCGACGCCTCCCTGGTGTTGTGGCCGGTGTTCCGCAGCCATTAACGAGTCCGCCACTCTGCATTGTGTCGCGACAACGGACGTCTTGGAGCCAGGAGAGCTGACCGTCCCTGAAAGTCCGCGGGTTACATTCTCACTGCTCCTCGGTTTAGGTTGGGCCGCTTGATCCCATCTGCTGGAGAGACATCTGAGACAAAAAAGGAATCAACATTTGCATCTTTTGTCTCCGCGGAGATACAAATGATTTTGGGGCCAATATCTCTAGCTAGCTAGGTTTATGTACCACCACAGTCTCTCAATGAACCCAAAATATTTCTTCGATAGCAGTGATGCTAATTGTCTTTATGTTAAATCCCATTTATTTATGCTAACAACGTTAGCGATCCGAATTGACCTTTTGTGAGACCTGTAAAGTTCAAGTAGCAATTAGTAAATGAAAAGGTGTAGTTTCCTCTGCCTTCTGTTCTTCTAGCCATTCTGTTGTCATACAAGAATGTAGCTTACAGTTTGATTTAGCGCGCTGATTGACTCTTCATTTATTCATCTGGCCTATTTCTATTCATTTGTCCATCAGTCAAATAGTTTTATAAGACTACTCCAATTGTTTAGCTGACTATTTATATCTGTGTGTGGCATTGCATTAGTCTTTTAAAAGCTTCTCATCTTATTCTACACAATGAGATGGACGGTGTCTAACTTTGAATAACTGAAAAATGGTCAAAATTTCCAAACTTCCTGAGCTTAACCCTCCGTGGCAAATTTCCGGAAATTTACCGGAAACTCTCCACCCCACTCACCTGTAATTCTAATGTGGAGTTTATAGCCTGTGAGCGTTATAATGGAGGCGTGTCATTGTTTGGGGGTACTTTTTGGACCAATTGAAAAGCACCACATAGTTCCCAGAAGTGTCTCCACTTGGAAATGTACAGGTAGGACGTCAATTGGAATACATCTATTTGCTATTCACAGCTCAAGATCGTGCAAATTTGAAGTTAAGGCTTATGTTATTACCTCATATATTCATACTTGAGCATACATATTTGTCCGTACAATCCTGAAATATGAAGTCGGGCAGAGCATCCGATTATGGTTTTTGCGCATCCTTAAAATGTTTTTGTGAGGCTAAAGCCGCCTCGCCTCGGACAAACCTTTGTGTAACATTTCATCCAGAAAAAAAACTCCCCGAACGTGGTCTGATAGTATTATACTAATGCACAATCCATCCATTTTCTACCTCTCGTTTATTCTCTGAAACACAATTTGCGTATTCTAGAATAAATATATTTTTGTCCAAATAATTGTAATGTTGCTATTTAACTTAATCAGAAGTAAAAATTATTCAATCAAGTTAAAAAAAAAAGTTCATTGCGTGGACAGCACCTTTGAGCTCTAGCGTGGTGTATAATATAGCCAAGAGTCATGGATGCATGGCATTCTGGGTAATGCTTATATTGCATTTATAATGTGTTACAGAGCCGATGTTCTCCCGAAATGTTTGTTATTCTTGTTTGGTGTGGGTTCACAGAGTGTGGCGCATACTGTATTAGTAAGAGTGTTAAAGTTGTTTTATATCACAACCATCAGTGTGATCTGTGTGGCTGTGGAACAAGACCCCTGGTTTACACATAGTAAAAGTAAAATAAAACTCCTCCGACAGGGGAAGCGAAGCGTCACTTCTGACGTCACGAATTTGACCCGGCGGTAAAAGTAAGCATGCGCTTATAAATTTGGGAAGCGAGTTTGACCCGGCAGTAGTTCAAGGCAGGCGCATATTACATGCCCGGCTGCTATTCAAGGAAATTCGGTATGTGGACACTTATACTGCCATCTGGTGGTGTCAGAAGAGTATAACATACAATGGAATTTGGAAAAAAGTGTAAAAATAAGAATTAGCATGTCACTAAACATGAAGTACACGTTTGTGTACTTATGGACTAAGTATATCATATCAAAAGATGATTCTTAGTTTTTATTCTAATTAGGGTCCAAGAAGCCCAAATAGCAAAGACAAATAAAAAAAAGCATGTAAACAAACACTTTGGGCCTTAAGAGGTTAAAGTGATTTCCTCAAATAATAAGGGTGCTATGATGTTTTGAAGTTCAATTTCCAAAATATAAGTCCCATTTCTCCATTATCCTCATGAATAATCCAGCGATTCTTTACTTCAGAAATTCGTAGCTCCCTAAATATTTGACCCACTCCAACAGTTCAAGTACCGTTGGAAAGTTGTTTCCAATCTCTTTAAATGCTTTGATTTGTGTTGAGAAGTTTGCTATTTCATTGTTTTTGTTACGTACCTAATGATGCAATATTTGACCTTGCCTGAGCGCGTACCTTTAATTCCAGTTGGCAGCTTATAAACGGCTGCATCCTAAAAAAAAAGGGATGAGTGGAAAATGGCCATTTATTTACAATACAATCAAGAAAATAGCATTGCTGGAAGTTATTTTAAATATTTTCAAGTTTTAAAAAGGAAACTGAATTGTTTTAGCAGACAGACTTTTACAGCTAAGCCAACAGCACAGCTATTCAATACATCTAAACAACTTCTTTTCAAAATCAATCAAAACACAGAAAAGAAGTATGAATTCTTGATGTCTACATAGATATTAGTGAAGGATTATGAATGGATGAATTATTGACTTCTACATAGATGTTACCATGAATAGATTAACGTGGACCCCGACTTATACAATTTGAAAAACTTATTGGGGTGTTACCATTTAATGGTCAATTGTACTGAATATGTACTGTACTGTGCAATCTACCAATACATGTCTCAATCAATCGATCAATGTTAATGTAGGATTCTGAATGAATGAATTCCTGACGTCAACATAGATGCTAATGTAGGATTATGAATGGATGAATTCTTGACGTCTACATAGATGTTAATGTAGGATTATGAATGGATGAATTCTTGACATCTACATAGATGTTAATGTAGGTTATGAATGGATGTATTTTTGACGTCTACATAGATAATGTAGGTTATGAATGGATGTATTTTTGACGTCTACATAGATAATGTAGGTTATGAATGGATGTATTTTTGACGTCTACATAGATAATGTAGGTTATGAATGGATGTATTTTTGACATCTACATAGATGTTAATGTAGGTTATGAATGGATGTATTTTTGATGTCTACATAGATATTAATGTAGGTTATGAATGGATGTATTTTTGATGTCTAAATAGATATTAATGTAGGTTATGAATGGATGTATGTTTGATGTCTACATCAGGGGTGCCCATTACGTCGATCGCGAGCTACCAGTCGACCGCAGGGGGTGTGTCAGTCGATCTCCAGCCAGGCTTTTAAAAAAATAGACCTAAAAATGAGTGATCATCAATCTTCACCAAGACGTCACTTAAATGACATTCACGGTACCGGAGGGTCTTGTGAGATGACGCTGGCTGCTGCAAGATCATTATTATGAAAATATGACCGAGAGGAAGGCGAGAAACACTTTTTATTTCAACAGACTCTCGCGCCGTACCTTCCGTCAAAACTCTAAAGGCCGACTGCACATTTCCTATCTTCACAATAAAAGCCCTGCTTCATGCTGCCTGCGCTAACTAAATACAGAGTCTCGGAAAACTGGCGTGCACAAGCGATCCCTCAGAAAGCTGGCGTGCACATCACTTGTGCACGCCAGCTTTCCGAGACTCTTATTTTGTTAGCGCAGGCAGCATGAAGCAGGGCTTTTATTGTGAAGATAGGAAATGTGCAGTCGGCCTTTAGAGTTTCGACGGAAGGGACGGCGCGAAAGTCTGTTGAAATAAAAAGTGTTTCTCGCCTTCCTCTCTGTCATTTTTTCATAATAATGAACTGGCAGCAGCCAGCGTCATCTCACAAGACCCTCGGGTGCCGTCAATGTCAATCAAGCAAGCTACGGAATTTGCCGCCAATGTTTTTCTTGTAAAGTGTATGGAAGCTGGATGAATTAGATGCCAAAAACCAACCACTTTCATGTGGTATTGTACAGAAAGGACAACTTTTTTTCTCCTCCATTTGAAAATGTGGGCGTTATCATCATTACTGTCTGATTCCAATCAATGCAAGTCATCAGAATCAGGTAATACACCAACTTATATTCTTTTCTTCGTGAAAGAAAGTGTTGTATTATCATTAAACACATTTAACTTGTTTACAAAAATGTCTCTTTCATAAATAAATAAATATAAATTATATATATAAATGAGGTAGATCCCCTCGAGTTGGTCAATTGAAAAGCAGCTTGCCTGCAGAAAAAGTGTGGGCACCCCTGGTCTACATAGATGCTAATGTAGGATTATGAATGGATGATTTCTTGATGTTAATTTAGGATTGAGAATGATGTCATCATTCTGAGTCGATTAACTGGACCCCGACTCCTGTGGTGTGGTGGCGACTTGTCCAAGGTGTACACCGCCTTCCACCCGATTGTAGCTGAGATAGGCACCAGCACCCCCCCGCGACCCCAAAAGGAATAAGCGGTAGAAAATGGATGGATGGACCCCGACTTAAACAAGCCTGAAAAACTTATTGGGGTGTTAGCATTTAGTGGTCAATTGTAGGGAATATGTACTGTTCTGTGTGGAATATGTACTATACTGTGTGTACTATAGTGTGTGGAATATGTACTATACTGTGTGGAATATGTACTGTACTGTGTGGAATATGTACTGTACTGTGTGGAATATGTACTGTAGTGTGTGGAATATGTACTGTACTGGGTGGAATATGTACTGTACTGTGTGGAATATGTACTATACTGTGTGGAATATGTACTGTGTGGAATATGTACTATAGTGTGTGGAATATGTACTATACTGTGTGGAATATGTACTGTACTGTGTGGAATATGTACTATAGTGTGTGGAATATGTACTGTACTGTGTGGAATATGTACTATACTGTGTGGAATATGTACTATACTGTGTGGAATATGTACTGTACTGTGTGGAATATGTACTATACTGTGTGGAATATTTACTATACTGTGTGGAATATGTACTATACTGTGTGGAATATGTACTATACTGTGTGGAATATGTACTGTACTGTGTGGAATATGTACTATACTGTGTGGAATATGTACTATACTGTGTGGAATATGTACTGTACTGTGTGGAATATGTACTATAGTGTGTGGAATATGTACTATACTGTGTGGAATATGTACTGTACTGTGTGGAATATGTACTATACTGTGTGGAATATGTACTATACTGTGTGGAATATGTACTATACTGTGTAGAATATGTACTATACTGTGTGGAATATGTACTGTACTGTGTGGAATATGTACTATACTGTGTGGAATATGTATTATACTGTGTGGAATATGTACTATACTGTGTGGAATATGTACTATACTGTGTGGAATATGTACTATACTGTGTGGAATATGTACTGTACTGTGTGGAATATGTACTATACTGTGTGGAATATGTACTATACTGTGTGGAATATGTACTGTACTGTGTGGAATATGTACTATACTGTGTGGAATATGTACTATACTGTGTGGAATATGTACTGTACTGTGTGGAATATGTACTGTACTGTGTGGAATATGTACTGTACTGTGTGGAATATGTACTATACTGTGTGGAATATGTACTATACTGTGTGGAATATGTACTATACTGTGTGGAATATGTACTATACTTTGTGGAATATGTACTGTACTGTGTGGAATATGTACTATACTGTGTGGAATATGTACTATACTGTGTGGAATATGTACTGTACTGTGTGGAATATGTACTATACTGTGTGGAATATGTACTATACTGTGTGGAATATGTACTATACTGTGTGGAATATGTACTGTACTGTGTGGAATATGTACTGTACTGTGTGGAATATGTACTATAGTGTGTGGAATATGTACTGTACTGTGTGGAATATGTACCATAGTGTGTGGAATATGTACTATACTGTGTGGAATATGTACTGTACTGTGTGGAATATGTACTATACTGTGTGGAATATGTACTGTACTGTGTGGAATATGTACTATACTGTGTGGAATATGTACTATACTGTGTGGAATATGTACTGTACTGTGTGGAATATGTACTATACTGTGTGGAATATGTACTATACTGTGTGGAATATGTACTGTACTGTGTGGAATATGTACTGTACTGTGTGGAATATGTACTATACTGTGTGGAATATGTACTATACTGTGTGGAATATGTACTGTACTGTGTGGAATATGTACTATACTGTGTGGAATATGTACTATACTGTGTGGAATATGTACTGTACTGTGTTGAATATGTACGATACTGTGTGGAATATGTACTGTACTGTACTGTGTTGAATATGTACGATACTGTGTGGAATATGTACTGTACTGTGTGGAATATGTACTATACTGTGTGGAATATGTACTATACTGTGTGGAATATGTACTGTACTGTGTGGAATATGTACTATACTGTGTGGAATATGTACTATACTGTGTGGAATATGTACTGTACTGTGTGGAATATGTACTATACTGTGTGGAATATGTACTGTACTGTGTGGAATATGTACTGTACTGTGTGGAATATGTACTATACTGTGGGGAATATGTACTATACTGTGTGGAATATGTACTATACTGTGTGGAATATGTACTATAGTGTGTGGAATATGTACTGTACTGTGTGGAATATGTACTATAGTGTGTGGAATATGTACTATACTGTGTGGAATATGTACTATACTGTGTGGAATATGTACTATACTGTGTGGAATATGTACTGTACTGTGTGGAATATGTACTGTACTGTGTGGAATATGTACTATACTGTGTGGAATATGTACTGTACTGTGTGGAATATGTACTGTACTGTGTGGAATATGTACTATAGTGTGTGGAATATGTACTATACTGTGTGGAATATGTACTATACTGTGTGGAATATGTACTGTACTGTGTGGAATATGTACTATACTGTGTGGAATATGTACTATACTGTGTGGAATATGTACTATACTGTGTGGAATATGTACTGTACTGTGTGGAATATGTACTATACTGTGTGGAATATGTACTATACTGTGTGGAATATGTACTGTACTGTGTGGAATATGTACTATACTGTGTGGAATATGTACTGTACTGTGTGGAATATGTACTGTACTGTGTGGAATATGTACTATACTGTGTGGAATATGTACTGTACTGTGTGGAATATGTACTATACTGTGTGGAATATGTACTATACTGTGTGGAATATGTACTATACTGTGTGGAATATGTACTATACTGTGTGGAATATGTACTGTTCTGTGTGGAATATGTACTGTTCTGTGTGGAATATGTACTGTACTGTGTGGAATATGTACTGTATTGTGTGGAATATGTACTATACTGTGTGGAATATGTACTGTACTGTGTGGAATATGTACTATACTGTGTGGAATATGTACTGTACTGTGTGGAATATGTACTGTACTGTGTGGAATATGTACTATACTGTGTGGAATATGTACTATACTGTGTGGAATATGTACTATAGTGTGTGGAATATGTACTATAGTGTGTGGAATATGTACTATAGTGTGTGGAATATGTACTATAGTGTGTGGAATATGTACTATAGTGTGTAATTTACTAATAAATGTTTCAATGAATCAATGAATTGTAGCAGACTGAAGCTAACAAAGGCTAGCAGGCCTCGAGCACATGCTAGAATGCATCAAAATAAGCAGTAAATGGTGACTTTTCACATAAAGTCACCGACTGTATAGTGAAAGAAGAAGTTAAAATAAAAGCTTACGGAGTTTGTCCAGACATTACAGCCCTGCGTGGCCGGCATGGAAGTTCAGCAGCTGAGGACGCGCGGGGACCACATCTATGTCATTATTAGCTGCTAGCTGCTAGCCGGGCTTTAGCGGCGTCGCCTTTCTCTGACGTCATTGCCGCTCCGTCTGACACCCCGGAAGTGGGCGCATACTTATTTGTTTTTTTTGGTTTTGTTTTTTTTAAAGGTTTATTTATAAATTTCAACAATTACAAACAGTAAGTCAAACAACAATATAAAACATTATAAAACATTATGAAAACAGTACAAAACAGCGCCAGGGGGTTGTAAGTTCAAAATAATAAAAATAGAATACAAAAAAAAAAATAATATAGATATATATATATATATATATATGTGGTTTTCATCCTGGTCGTGGAACTGTGGACCAGCTCTATACTCTCGGCAGGGTTCTTGGGGGTGCATGGGAGTTTGCCCAACCAGTCTACATGTGCTTTGTGGACTTGGAGAAGGCATTGGACCGTGTCCCTCGGGAAGTCCTGTGGGGAGTGCTCAGAGAGTATGGGGTATCGGACTGTCTGATTGTGGCGGTCCGCTCCCTGTATGATCAGTGTCAGAGCTTGGTCCGCATTGCTGGCAGTAAGTCGGACACATTTCCAGTGAGGGTTGGACTCCGCCAAGGCTGTCCTTTGTCACCCATTCTGTTCATAACTTTTATGGACAGAATTTCTAGGCGCAGTCAAGGCGTTGAGGGGTTCCGGTTTGGTGACCACGGGATTAGGTCTCTGCTTTTTGCAGATGATGTGGTCCTGATGGCTTCATCTGACCGGGATCTTCAGCTCTCACTGGATCGGTTCGCAGCCGAGTGTGAAGCGACCGGAATGAGAATCAGCACCTCCAAGTCCGAGTCCATGGTTCTCGCCCGGAAAAGGGTGGAATGCCATCTCCGGGTTGGGGAGGAGACCCTGCCCCAAGTGGAGGAGTTCAAGTACCTAGGAGTCTTGTTCACGAGTGAGGGAAGAGTGGATGGTGAGATCGACAGGCGGATCGGTGCGGCGTCTTCAGTAATGCGGACGTTGTATCGATCCGTTGTGGTGAAGAAGGAGCTGAGCCGGAAGGCAAAGCTCTCAATTTACCGGTCGATCTACGTTCCCATCCTCACCTATGGTCATGAGCTTTGGGTCATGACCGAAAGGACAAAATCACGGTGTGGCGGGTCTCTCCCTTAGAGATAGGGTGAGAAGCTCTGCCATCCGGGAGGAACTCAAAGTAAAGCCGCTGCTCCTCCACATGGAGAGGAGCCAGATGAGGTGGTTCGGGCATCTGGTCAGGATGCCACCCGAACGCCTCCCTGGGGAGGTGTTTAGGGCACGTCCAACCGGTAGGACGAAGACCCAGGACACGTTGGGAAGACTATGTCTCCCGGCTGGCCTGGGAACGCCTCAGGATCCCCCGAGAAGAGCTAGACAAAGTGGCTGGGGAGAGGGAAGTCTGGGTTTCCCTGCTTAGGCTGCTGCCCCCGCGACCCGACCTCGGATAAGCGGAAGATGATGGATGGATGGATGGATATATATATATATATATATATATATATATATATATATATATATATATATATATATATATATATATATAAAATAAACAAAATGCAAAGCCGTAGGCTTATTCAGATTCATCAAACAACTTAAATTTGGAACACAGCATCATCGTTTTCACAGCTTTTTTGTTGTTAGAGGTAGAAAGCGTTTTAATGTAAAGTTCCAGATCTTTTTTAAAGGCACAAAAGATAGGACGGATATTAAGAAACTTACATTTATGAATATAAAACTTAGCCAATAAAATAATGAGGTTGCAAAGGTAGAATTCCTTTTCAAATGTTTGTTTAGTTGTGCTTTCTTTGTAAAGATATGTGGGTTTCCACTCTATGAAAACACATGTCAAAGGAATTTTACCTTTGCAAGCTCATTATACTATTGGCTAACTTTTATATTCATAAATGTAAGTTTCTCAATACCCGACCTGTTTTATTTTGTGCCTTTAAAAAAATTATATATTTATATATATATATATATATATATATACACATATATATATATGTTTATATATATACATATATATATATGTATATATATACATATATATATATATGTATATATATATATGTATATATATACACATATATATATATACATATATATATACATATATATATACATATGTATATATATACATATATATATACATATATATATACATATACATATATACATATATATATATATATATATATTTATATATATATGTATATATTGCATTCTATTTTAGTTACTTTATTGAATTTACAACCCCTGGCTCTGCTTTGTACTCATTTTGATTATTATTACTCAATTGTTTGTAAATGTTGCAACTTATAAAGGTTTGTAAAATAAAATTTAAAAAAAAGTGGGTGCATACCTAACTTCATTTTTTTATTGAACATACAAATTTTACTTTTTATACTTTAACATTATTATGTCATAATGTGGGCCTACCGATGATGTCGTAGTGGTTCGTGTTGTGGTTTGTGCAGCCCTTTGAGACACTAGTGATTTAGGGCTATATCAATCAATCAATCAATGTTATTTATAGACTCCCTTTTTAGACCAGTTGATCTGCCGTTTCTTTTCTTTTTCTCCTATGTCCCACTCTCCCTTGTGGAGGGGGTCCGGTCCGATCCGGTGGCCATGTACTGCTTGCCTGTGTATCGGCTGGGGACATCTCTGCGCTGCTGATCCGCCTCCACTTGGGATGGTTTCCTGCTGGCTCCGCTATGAACGGGACTCTCGCTGCTGTGTTGGATCCGCTTTGGACTGGACTCTCGCGACTGTGTTGGATCCATTCGGGATTGAACTTTCACAGTATCATGTTGGACCCGCTCGACATCCATTGCTTTCCTCCTCTCTAAGGTTCTCATAGTCATCATTGTCACCGACGTCCCACTGGGTGTGAGTTTTCCTCGCCCTTATGTGGGCCTACCGAGGATGTCCTAGTGGTTTGTGCAGCCCTTTGAGACACTAGTGATTTAGGGCTATATAATTAAACATTGATTGATTGATTGATATAAGCAATGGTAAAGGTCAAGGTATATTTATAAAGACATGCATTGGTGTAAAGCAAGAAAAAACATGATGGACTATAGTTTTTTTTTTTCTACTATGTTTGCTGTTGCTTGAAATTGTTCCTAAGAGAAATACAAATAAAAAAAGGACAAGTACATTATCTTGAGCATTAGTTGACTATAATTCATCACGGCAGCCCACCATGCAGACATTAATCAACATCAGTGTTCCAATAGACGCCAAGATAGTGCTTGAACATGAAGTGAGTGGACTTGACTTTTCAGTGCAGACAAGAATTCAGCACAAATTCCACATTTATGTGAAGCCTCGCTCCTGTAATCTGCCCTGCGACCACTAGGGGCGCCAATGAGTTGACTTTGAATGCCTCACTCGGTCTTTTCTGGATGCTCTTTTAGCTGCTTAAATGTCAGAGATCACATGATGTCATGTTGCCTCAAGATCATCCATCCATCCATTTTTCTACCGCTTATTCCCTTTGGGGTCGCTTGCGCCTATCTCAGCTACAATCAGGTGCAAGGCGGGATCAGACTTTTCTTATTGGCTTTGACACTTCACGTTATTCAATTGCATCTTGGGTCCAGTTGCGGTCTGGCAGAGACCAGTGGTACCGACCACTAGACTAGACTAGACTAGACTTCCTTTTTGTTGTCATTAAAATTTGAACTTTACAGTACAGATAAGAACCAAATGTCGTTGCATTTGCAGTCTCACTAGGAGCACTAGTGAGACTGGTCACAGCTGTGGTATGTCTATGGACTTTAAAAGGCACCCCTTGAACCCTTTATGACAAAAGGTTTGATCCACATCAACGGCCAAACTAAGTCTAAGACTAGATGTGACTAATCTAAGTCTAAGACTAGATGTGACCAATCTAAGTCTAAGACTAGATGTGACCAATCTAAGTCTAAGACTAGATGTGACCCATCAAAGTCTAAGGCTAGATGTGACCCATCTGAGTCCGAGACTAGATGTAACAATCTAAGTCTAAGACTAGATGTGACCCATCTGAGTCCAAGACTAGATGTAACAATCTAAGTCTAAGACTAGATGTGACCGATCTAAGTCAAAGACTAGATGTGACCAGTCTAAATCTAAGACTAGATGTGACCCATCTAAGTTTAAGACTAGATGTAACAATCTAAGTCTAAGACTATATGTGACCCATCTAAGTCTAAGACTAGATGTAACAATCTAAGTCTAAGACTAGATGTGACCCATCAAAGTCTAAGACTAGATCTGACCCGTCCTAATCTAAGACTAGATGTGACCCGTCTGAGTCTAAGACTAGATGTGACCCATCTGAGTCCAAGACTAGATGTAACAATCTAAGTCTAAGACTAGATGTGACCGATCTAAGTCAAAGACTAGATGTGACCAGTCTAAATCCAAGACTAGATGTGACCCATCTAAGTTTAAGACTAGATGTAACAATCTAAGTCTAAGACTAGATGTCACTGATCTAAGTCAAAGACTAGATGTAACAATCTAAGTCAAAGACTAGATGTGACCAGTCTAAATCTAAGACTAGATGTGACCCATCTAAGTTTAAGACTAGATATAACAATCTAAGTCAAAGACTAGATGTAACAATCTAAGTCTAAGACTATATGTGACCCATCTAAGTCTAAGACTAGATGTAACAATCTAAGTCAAAGACTAGATGTGACCCATCTAAGTTTAAGACTAGATGTAACAATCTAAGTCTAAGACTAGATGTGACTGATCTAAGTCAAAGACTAGATGTGACCGATCTAAGTCAAAGACTAGATGTGACCCAGCTAAGTCTAGGACTATATGTACCAATTTAAGTCTAAGACTAGATGTGACTGATCTAAGTCAAAGACTAGATGTGACCCAGCTAAGTCTAGGACTATATGTACCAATTTAAGTCTAAGACTAGATGTGACCCGTCTAAATCTAAAACTAGATGTGACCAGTTTAAATGTAAGACTAGATGTGACCCAGCTAAGTCTAAGACTAGATGTGACTGATCTAAGACAAAGACTAGATGTGACCCAGCTAAGTCTAGGACTATATGTACCAATCTAAGTCTAAGACTATATGTGACCCATCTAAGTCTAAGACTAGATGTAACAATCTAAGTCAAAGACTAGATGTGACCCATCTAAGTTTAAGACTAGATGTAACAATCTAAGTCTAAGACTAGATGTGACTGATCTAAGTCAAAGACTAGATGTGACCGATCTAAGTCAAAGACTAGATGTGACCCAGCTAAGTCTAGGACTATATGTACCAATTTAAGTCTAAGACTAGATGTGACTGATCTAAGTCAAAGACTAGATGTGACCCAGCTAAGTCTAGGACTATATGTACCAATTTAAGTCTAAGACAAGATGTGACCCGTCTAAATCTAAAACTAGATGTGACCAGTTTAAATGTAAGACTAGATGTGACCCAGCTAAGTCTAAGACTAGATGTGACTGATCTAAGTCAAAGACTAGATGTGACCCAGCTAAGTCTAGGACTATATGTACCAATCTAAGTCTAAGACTATATGTGACCCATCTAAGTCTAAGACTAGATGTAACAATCTAAGTCAAAGACTAGATGTGACTCATCTAAGTTTAAGACTAGATGTAACAATCTAAGTCTAAGACTAGATGTGACTGATCTAAGTCAAAGACTAGATGTGACCGATCTAAGTCAAAGACTAGATGTGACCCAGCTAAGTCTAGGACTATATGTACCAATTTAAGTCCAAGACTAGATGTGACTGATCTAAGTCAAAGACTAGATGTGACCCAGCTAAGTCTAGGACTATATGTACCAATTTAAGTCTAAGACTAGATGTGACCCGTCTAAATCTAAAACTAGATGTGACCAGTTTAAATGTAAGACTAGATGTGACCCAGCTAAGTCTAAGACTAGATGTAACTGATCTAAGTCAAAGACTAGATGTGACCCAGCTAAGTCTAGGACTATATGTACCAATCTAAGTCTAAGACTATATGTGACCCATCTAAGTCTAAGACTAGATGTAACAATCTAAGTCAAAGACTAGATGTGACCCATCTAAGTTTAAGACTAGATGTAACAATCTAAGTCTAAGACTAGATGTGACTGATCAAGTCAAAGACTAGATGTGACCCAGCTAAGTCTAGGACTATATGTACCAATTTAAGTCTAAGACTAGATGTGACCAGTCTAAATCTAAAACTAGTTTTGACCCGTCTAAATCTAAAACTAGATGTGACCCAGCTAAGTCTAGGACTATATGTACCAATTTAAGTCTAAGACTAGATGTGACCCGTCTAAATCTAAAACTAGATGTGACCAGTTTAAATGTAAGACTAGATGTGACCCAGCTAAGTCTAAGACTAGATGTGACTGATCTAAGTCAAAGACTAGATGTGACCCAGCTAAGTCTAGGACTATATGTACCAATTTAAGTCTAAGACTAGATGTGACCAGTCTAAATCTAAAACTAGATGTGACCCGTCTAAATCTAAAACTAGATGTGACCCAGCTAAGTCTAAGACTAGATGTGACCAGTCTAAGTAATCCATGCAATTACAACCCTAGACTAACACCCCCCCCCCCCCCAAATCTCACCCCCCAGATTGTAAATAATAAAAAGTATTTACTTGTTCTTATGCTTTCTGAGCTCACTATGTTGACTGCTGGCTGAGTCACACCTACACTCTTTCAATGGCCACTTCTCACATGATGACATCATTGAAGTCAGGTGATCATGATGACATCATTGAAGTCAGGTGATCATGATGACATCATTGAAGTCACGTGATCATGATGACATCATTGAAGTCAGGTGATCATGATGACATCATTGAAGTCAGGCGATCATGATGACATCATTGAAGTCAGGTGATCATGATGACATCATTGAAGTCACGTGATCATAATGACATCATTGAAGTCAGGCGATCATGATGACATCATTGAAGTCAGGTGATCATGATGACATCATTGAAGTCAGGTGATCATGATGACATCATTGAAGTCAGGTGATCACGATGACATCATTGAAGTCAGGTGATCATGATGACATCATTGAAGTCAGGTGATCATGATGACATCATTGAAGTCAGGTGATCATGATGACATCATTGAAGTCAGGTGATCATGATGACATCATTGAAGTCAGGTGATCATGATGACATAGTTGAAGTCAGGTGATCATGATGACATCATTGAAGTCAGGTGATCATGATGACATCATTGAAGTCAGGTGATCATGATGACATCATTGAAGTCAGGTGATCATGATGACATCATTGAAGTCAGGTGATCATGATGACATCATTGAAGTCAGGTGATCATGATGACATCATTGAAGTCAGGTGATCATGATGACATCGTTGAAGTCAGGTGATCATAATGACATCATTGAAGTCAGGCGATCATGATGACATCATTGAAGTCAGGTGATCATGATGACATCATTGAAGTCAGGTGATCATGATGACATCGTTGAAGTCAGGTGATCATGATGACATCATTGAAGTCACTTGATCATGATGACATCATTGAAGTCACTTGATCATGATGACATCATTGAAGTCAGGTGATCATGATGACATCGTTGAAGTCAGGTGATCATGATGACATCGTTGAAGTCAGGTGATCATGATGACATCGTTGAAGTCAGGTGATCATGATGACATCGTTGAAGTCAGGTGATCATGATGACATCATTGAAGTCACCTGATCATGATGACATCATTGAAGTCAGGTGATCATGATGACATCATTGAAGTCAGGTGATCATGATGACATCATTGAAGTCAGGTGATCATGATGACATCATTGAAGTCAGGTGATCATGATGACATCATTGAAGTCACTTGATCATGATGACATCATTGAAGTCACTTGATCATGATGACATCATTGAAGTCAGGTGATCATGATGACATCATTGAAGTCACGTGATCATGATGACATCATTGAAGTCAGGCGATCATGATGACATCATTGAAGTCAGGCGATCATGATGACATCATTGAAATCACTTGATCATGATGACATCATTGAAGTCAGGTGATCATGATGACATCATTGAAGTCAGGTGATCATGATGACATCATTGAAGTCACTTGATCATGATGACATCGTTGAAGTCAGGTGATCATGATGACATCATTGAAGTCAGGTGATCATGATGACATCATTGAAGTCACTTGATCATGATGACATCATTGAAGTCAGGTGATCATGATGACATCATTGAAGTCAGGTGATCATGATGACATCATTGAAGTCAGGCGATCATGATGACATCATTGAAGTCACTTGATCATGATGACATCATTGAAGTCACTTGATCATGATGACATCATTGAAGTCAGGTGATCATGATGACATCATTGAAGTCACTTGATCATGATGACATCATTGAAGTCAGGTGATCATGATGACATCATTGAAGTCAGGTGATCATGATGACATCATTGAAGTCAGGCGATCATGATGACATCATTGAAGTCACTTGATCATGATGACATCATTGAAGTCAGGTGATCATGATGACATCATTGAAGTCAGGTGATCATGATGACATCATTGAAGTCAGGTGATCATGATGACATCATTGAAGTCAGGTGATCATGATGACATCATTGAAGTCACTTGATCATGATGACATCATTGAAGTCACTTGATCATGATGACATCATTGAAGTCAGGTGATCATGATGACATCATTGAAGTCACGTGATCATGATGACATCATTGAAGTCAGGCGATCATGATGACATCATTGAAGTCAGGCGATCATGATGACATCATTGAAATCACTTGATCATGATGACATCATTGAAGTCACGTGATCATGATGACATCATTGAAGTCACGTGATCATGATGACATCATTGAAGTCAGGTGATCATGATGACATCATTGAAGTCAGGCGATCATGATGACATCATTGAAGTCACGTGATCATGATGACATCATTGAAGTCACTTGATCATGATGACATCATTGAAGTCAGGCGATCATGATGACATCATTGAAGTCACTTGATCATGATGACATCATTGAAGTCACTTGATCATGATGACATCATTGAAGTCACTTGATCATGATGACATCATTGAAGTCAGGTGATCATGATGACATCATTGAAGTCAGGTGATCATGATGACATCATTGAAGTCACTTGATCATGATGACATCATTGAAGTCAGGTGATCATGATGACATCATTGAAGTCAGGTGATCATGATGACATCATTGAAGTCAGGCGATCATGATGACATCATTGAAGTCACTTGATCATGATGACATCATTGAAGTCACTTGATCATGATGACATCATTGAAGTCAGGTGATCATGATGACATCATTGAAGTCACTTGATCATGATGACATCATTGAAGTCAGGTGATCATGATGACATCATTGAAGTCAGGTGATCATGATGACATCATTGAAGTCAGGCGATCATGATGACATCATTGAAGTCACTTGATCATGATGACATCATTGAAGTCAGGTGATCATGATGACATCATTGAAGTCAGGTGATCATGATGACATCATTGAAGTCAGGTGATCATGATGACATCATTGAAGTCACTTGATCATGATGACATCATTGAAGTCAGGTGATCATGATGACATCATTGAAGTCAGGTGATCATGATGACATCATTGAAGTCAGGTGATCATGATGACATAGTTGAAGTCAGGTGATCATGATGACATCATTGAAGTCACTTGATCATGATGACATCATTGAAGTCACTTGATCATGATGACATCATTGAAGTCAGGTGATCATGATGACATCATTGAAGTCACGTGATCATGATGACATCATTGAAGTCACGTGATCATGATGACATCATTGAAGTCAGGTGATCATGATGACATCATTGAAGTCAGGCGATCATGATGACATCATTGAAGTCACGTGATCATGATGACATCATTGAAGTCACTTGATCATGATGACATCATTGAAGTCAGGCGATCATGATGACATCATTGAAGTCACTTGATCATGATGACATCATTGAAGTCACTTGATCATGATGACATCATTGAAGTCACTTGATCATGATGACATCATTGAAGTCAGGTGATCATGATGACATCATTGAAGTCAGGTGATCATGATGACATCATTGAAGTCAGGTGATCATGATGACATCATTGAAGTCAGGTGATCATGATGACATCATTGAAGTCACTTGATCATGATGACATCATTGAAGTCACTTGATCATGATGACATCATTGAAGTCAGGTGATCATGATGACATCATTGAAGTCAGGTGATCATGATGACATCATTGAAGTCACGTGATCATGATGACATCATTGAAGTCAGGCGATCATGATGACATCATTGAAGTCAGGCGATCATGATGACATCATTGAAGTCACTTGATCATGATGACATCATTGAAGTCAGGTGATCATGATGACATCATTGAAGTCAGGTGATCATGATGACATCATTGAAGTCACTTGATCATGATGACATCATTGAAGTCAGGTGATCATGATGACATAGTTGAAGTCAGGTGATCATGATGACATCATTGAAGTCACTTGATCATGGTGACATCATTGAAGTCAGGTGATCATGATGACATCGTTGAAGTCAGGTGATCATGGTGACATCATTGAAGTCAGGTGATCATGATGACATCGTTGAAGTCAGGTGATCATGATGACATCATTGAAGTCACTTGATCATGATGACAT
Organism: Nerophis ophidion; assembly: GCF_033978795.1. Lineage (NCBI taxonomy): Eukaryota > Metazoa > Chordata > Actinopteri > Syngnathiformes > Syngnathidae > Nerophis > Nerophis ophidion. The sequence goes on along the minus strand of NC_084635.1, from coordinate 38,511,780 downwards.
CATTGAAGTCAGGTGATCATGATGACATCATTGAAGTCACTTGATCATGATGACATCATTGAAGTCAGGTGATCATGATGACATCATTGAAGTCAGGTGATCATGATGACATCATTGAAGTCACTTGATCATGATGACATCATTGAAGTCACTTGATCATGATGACATCATTGAAGTCAGGTGATCATGATGACATCATTGAAGTCAGGTGATCATGATGACATCATTGAAGTCAGGTGATCATGATGACATCATTGAAGTCAGGTGATCATGATGACATCATTGAAGTCAGGTGATCATGATGACATCATTGAAGTCAGGTGATCATGATGACATCATTGAAGTCACTTGATCATGATGACATCATTGAAGTCAGGTGATCATGATGACATCATTGAAGTCAGGTGATCATGATGCAGCAGTGACAAAAGACCTTGAGGAAAAAAAGGGACATGACCTTGAGGAAAAAGAGACGTGACCTTGAGGGGAAAAAAGCTGTGATAGCAGTAAGAAAAAATAATTGAATGATTTCATTTTATTTGTCATTGAATATTTTGTAAATGTTGTGGAAGCAAGGACGTGAAGAAGATGGCAGCAAAAAGAAAACATTTGCTTCCTGCTCATCTTCATGTCTCTGCAAGTCCAGTGTAAAAGTCTAGAAAAAGATGAGAACCTGACCTAACCCCCTGCAGGTATAAATAGTGTAGAAAATAAGGCAGTTCTTTCAGTAGCATACAAAAATTCATGTGATCATCTTCATGTGTCTGACACTCACTCTGGTCCGATCAAGTTGGAGGAATAGGAACTCATCTTCTCCTCACTCTGATGACTAAGAAGAAGACAACTGAAGTTCTCCTCACTCTGATGACTAAGAAGAAGACAACTGATGATACAGCCAATCATGCGTGATGCCTTCAGGGTCACATCCCTGCAGGACAAAGCAGACATGTTGAAGTGTCATTCATATTTGGTCCACTAGGGGCAGAGGGAGCAGTCCTGCTCTGTGAGTGCACATGACTGCAGGACCAGGAAGAGCACCTGTGCACTCTCTTCCTCGTCATCATCCTCATCTTCTTCACAGGCGGGAGAGTTCATGTATGAAAAGTGAAAGTGAAACTAATCCATCACGTCTGTCCGACAGGTGTGTCCGTGTCCTGACCTCCTCCGACAGGTGTGTCCGTGTCCTGACCTCGTCCGACAGGTGTGTCCGGTTCCAAAGGTTTGCTTTCTTCTCCTCAGACCGGCTCTGGAGTCCAGCTGCGTGTCTCATACATGCGCTTTTATTCTGAAGGAGCTCGCAGACTGTGAAGCTTTTGCTCGTCCAATCCTTTCCAGTACTTGAAGTTGTTGTCCAGGTGTTGCATCAGGTTGGGGAGGTCTGCGAAAGCTGCACACACCACATTGATGTCATCATGCTGTGCATTGGTATCATCATCCTGTGCATTGGTATCGTCATACGGTGCATTGGTATCATTTAACGATGCATTGATATCGTCATACGGTGCATCATATCGTCATGTATTTACTGTGAAGAATACAGCAAGAATAGACATTTGAAAGGCAATTTAAAGTAAATAAAGAATAGTGAAGAACAGGCTGAATAAGTGAAGTTATATGAGGCTTAAATAAGAATAGTGAAGAACAGGCTGAATAAGTGTAGGTTATATGAGGCATAAATAAGAATAGTGAAGAACAGGCTGAATAAGTGTAGGTTATATGAGGCATAAATAAGAATAGTGAAGAACAGGCTGAATAAGTGAAGTTATATGAGGCATAAATAAGAATAGTGAAGAACAGGCTGAATAAGTGTAGGTTATATGAGGCATAAATAAGAATAGTGAAGAACAGGCTGAATAAGTGTAGGTTACATGAGGCATAAATAAGAATAGTGAAGAACAGGCTGAATAAGTGTAGGTTATATGAGGCATAAATAAGAATAGTGAAGAACAGGCTGAATAAGTGTAGGTTATATGAGGCATAAATAAGAATAGTGAAGAACAGGCTGAATAAGTGTAGGTTATATGAGGCATAAATAAGAATAGTGAAGAACAGGCTGAATAAGTGTAGGTTATATGAGGCATAAATAAGAATAGTGAAGAACAGGCTGAATAAGTGTAGGTTATATGAGGCATAAATAAGAATAGTGAAGAACAGGCTGAATAAGTGTAGGTTACATGAGGCATAAATAAGAATAGTGAAGAACAGGCTGAATAAGTGTAGGTTACATGAGGCATAAATAAGAATAGTGAAGAACAGGCTGAATAAGTGTAGGTTACATGAGGCATAAATAAGAATAGTGAAGAACAGGCTGAATAAGTGTAGGTTATATGAGGCATAAATAAGAATAGTGAAGAACAGGCTGAATAAGTGTAGGTTATATGAGGCTTAAATAAGAATAGTGAAGAACAGGCTGAATAAGTGTAGGTTATATGAGGCATAAATAAGAATAGTGAAGAACAGGCTGAATAAGTGTAGGTTATATGACGCTTAAATAAGAATAGTGAAGAACAGGCTGAATAAGTGTAGGTTATATGAGGCATAAATAAGAATAGTGAAGAACAGGCTGAATAAGTGTAGGTTATATGAGGCATAAATAAGAATAGTGAAGAACAGGCTGAATAAGTGTAGGTTATATGAGGCTTAAATAACCAACTTCTATGTTAACTTAACATATTATGGTAAGAGTCATTCAAATAACTAGAACATAAAGAACAGTGGTTCTTAACCCGTTTCAGTGAGTCGGCCTCAGGGGTTCGGCGGAACCTCCATCGCGGAGGTCAAGACACACCCGACTCATCGTGTAAATAAAAATGTCTCCGTATCGGCCTATTATGGATACCACCAAACAATGTTCCCTGTAATATTCCATCTGATATGCCAGTGTGTAATTTGTTGGGAGTTCAAGCACTGTGTTGGTTTTGTTCTCTGAACAAGGTGATGTTCATTACTTTGTCTAGAATAAAAAAACTAAGATTTTTCACTAAAGACAAAAGTGAATGCGCACATGAAAGTGGTGAGGTTTGATACCTCCAACAAGGTTAAGTAGCACTGATATAGAAGAGACTTTACCAAACAGTCTGTCACTCCTAATCCATAAATCCCATCAAATCTTATACGTCTAGTCTCTTCTGTGAATGAGATAAATGATATTAGTTGATGTTTTACGATAATGTGTTAATAATTTCACACATCGGTCGCTCCCGAGTATAAGTCGCACCCACGGCCAAACTATGAAAAAAACTGCGACTTATAGTCCGAAAAATACAGTAATACAAGTCTCAATCAATCATTTAATCATACAGTGCATTGATACCCTCATACGAACCATTGATACCGTCATACCGAGTATTGGTATCGTCATACATGCATTGATATCGTCAAACAGTGCATTGGTATCATCATACAGCACATTGGTATATGTCAATGATGAATAAATATGATTGTGTGAAGGCAAGATGTCATATTTCATCATGAATAAGATGAGATATGACATCATGAATAAGATGAGATATGACATCATGAATAAGATGTAGTATGACATCATGACTAAGATGAAGTATGACATCATGAATAAGATGAAGTATGACATCATGACTAAGATGAAGTATGACATCATGACCAAGATGAAGGATGACATCATGACCAAGATGAAGGATGACATCATGACCATGATGAACTATGATATCATGATCAAGATGAAGGATGACATCATGACCAAGATGAAGGATGACATCATGACCAAGATGAACTATGATATCATGACCAAGATGAACTATGACATCATGACAAAGATGAAGTATGACATCATGACCAAGATGAACTATGATATCAAAGATGAAGGATGACATCATGATCAAGATGAAAGATGACATCATGACCAAGATGAACTATGATATCATGACCAAGATGAACTATGACATCATGACAAAGATGAAGTATGACATCATGACCAAGATGAACTATGATATCAAAGATGAAGTATGACATCATGACCAAGATGAACTATGATATCATGACAAAGATGAGGTATGACATCATGACCAAGATGAACTATGATATCAAAGATGAAGTATGACATCATGACTAAGATGAAGTATGACATCATCACTAAGATGAAGTATGACATCATGACCAAGATGAACTATGATATCATGACAAAGATGAAGGATGACGTCATGACCAAGATGAAGTATGACATCATGACCAAGCTGAACTATGACATCATGACTAAGATGAAGTATGACATCATGACCAAGATGAACTATGACATCATGACTAAGATGAAGTATGACATCATGACCAAGATGAAGTATGACATCATGACCACGCTGAACTATGACATCATGACTAAGATGAAGTATGACATCATGACCAGGATGAAGTATGACATCATGACTAAGATGAAGTATGACATCATGACCAAGATGAACTATGACATCATGACTAAGATGAAGGATGACATCATGAATAGGATGAAGTATGACATCATGACTAGGATGAAGTATGACATCATGACTAGGATGAAGTATGACATCATGACTAGGATGAAGTATGACATCATGACCAAGATGAAGTATGATATCATGACTAAGATGAAGTATGACATCATGACTAGGATGAAGTATGACATCATGACCAAGATGAATTATGATATCATGACAAAGATGAAGGATGACATCATGACCAAGATGAACTATGACATCATGACCAAGCTGAACTAGGACATCATGACTAAGATGAAGTATGACATCATGACCAAGATGAACTATGACATCATGACTAAGATGAAGTATGACATCATGACCAAGATGAAGTATGACATCATGACCAAGCTGAACTATGACATCATGACTAAGATGAAGTATGACATCATGACCAGGATGAAGTATGACATCATGACTAAGATGAAGTATGACATCATGACCAAGATGAACTATGACATCATGACTAAGATGAAGGATGACATCATGAATAGGATGAAGTATGACATCATGACTAGGATGAAGTATGACATCATGACTAGGATGAAGTATGACATCATGACTAGGATGAAGTATGACATCATGACCAAGATGAAGTATGATATCATGACTAAGATGAAGTATGACATCATGACTAGGATGAAGTATGACATCATGACTAGGATGAAGTATGACATCATGACTAGGATGAAGTATGACATCATGACTAAGATGAAGTATGACATCATGACTAGGATGAAGTATGACATCATGACTAGGATGAAGTATGACATCATGACTAAGATGAAGTATGACATCATGACTAGGATGAAGTATGACATCATGACTAGGTTCCTACCATCCCAGGCGTCGAACATGTCGGTGATGAAGTAGTCGATGAAGGAGATCTGGGACTTGGGGATGCTACAAGTCTTCCTGTCAAAGACGGGCATCACCACAGGAAGACTTTGTCTCTTCTCCTCCTCCGTCTGACAAGACAAGACACACATTACTCCTTCACTTTGTCTTCTATCCCCCCAATCTTCTTCTTTTGACTGCCACACATCACCACTGCCACTCCTATGCTGCACTTCAGCTAAATGTCTTCTTCACATGGACTTGTTTCTTCAGCATTGTCCACACCTTTAAGTCAGGCCTTTGTAAAACCTTCATTTTTGCCTGATTCAGCCATTCCTTTAGCACTTTTGAGGTGTGTTTGGGGTCATTGTCCTGTTGGAACACCCAACTGTGCCCAAGACCCAACCTCCCCCCTGATGATCACATGGACAAAGAGGACACCTTCTGGAGGAAAGTTCTGTGGTCAGATGAAACAAAAAGGGAGCTGTTTGGCCACAATACCCAGAAATATGTTTGGAGGAGAAAAGGTGAGGCCTTTAATCCCAGGAACACCATACCCACCGTCAAGCATGGTGGTGGTAGTATTATGTTCTGGGTCAAAAATGGTAAAGGAATGGCTAAATCAGGCTAAGAATGAAGGTTTTACAATGGCCTGACTTAAAGGTGTGGACAATGCTGAAGAAACAAGTCCATGTCAGAAAAGCAACACATTTAGCTGAACTGCAGCAATTTTGTCCAGAGGAGTGGTGAAAAATTCAAAGTAGTCCTGACCTGTGCAAAGTAGTCCTGAGCTCTGCAAAGTAGTCCTGAGCTGTGCAAAGTAGCCCTGATCTGTGCAAAGTAATCCTGACCTGTGCAAAGTAGTCCTGAGGTGTGCAAAGTAGTCCTGAGCTGTGCAAAGTAGTCCTGACCTGTGCAAAGTAGTCCTGATCTGTGCAAAGTAGTCCTGACCTGTGCAAAGTAGTCCTGACCTGTGCAAAGTAGTCCTGAGCTGTGCAAAGTAGTCCTGACCTGTGCAAAGTAGTCCTGACCTGTGCAAAGTAGTCCTGACCTGTGCAAAGTAGTCCTGAGCTCTGCAAAGTAGTCCTGAGCTGTGCAAAGTAGCCCTGATCTGTGCAAAGTAGTCCTGAGCTCTGCAAAGTAGTCCTGACCTGTGCAAAGTAGCCCTGATCTGTGCAAAGTAGTCCTGAGCTCTGCAAAGTAGTCCTGACCTGTGCAAAGTAGTCCTGACCTGTGCAAAGTAGTCCTGAGCTCTGCAAAGTAGTCCTGACCTGTGCAAAGTAGTCCTGACCTGTGCAAAGTAGTCCTGAGCTCTGCAAAGTAGTCCTGAGCTGTGCAAAGTAGTCCTGACCTGTGCAAAGTAGTCCTGACCTGTGCAAAGTAGTCCTGAGCTCTGCAAAGTAGTCCTGAGCTGTGCAAAGTAGTCCTGACCTGTGCAAAGTAGTCCTGAGCTCTGCAAAGTAGTCCTGAGCTGTGCAAAGTAGTCCTGAGCTGTGCAAAGTAGTCCTGACCTGTGCAAAGTAGTCCTGACCTGTGCAAAGTAGTCCTGACCTGTGCAAAGTAGTCCTGAGCTCTGCAAAGTAGTCCTGAGCTGTGCAAAGTAGCCCTGAGCTGTGCAAAGTAGTCCTGAGCTGTGCAAAGTAGTCCTGACCTGTGCAAAGTAGTCCTGAGCTGTGCAAAGTAGTCCTGACCTGTGCAAAGTAGCCCTGACCTGTGCAAAGTAGTCCTGAGCTCTGCAAAGTAGTCCTGAGCTGTGCAAAGTAGCCCTGAGCTGTGCAAAGTAGTCCTGAGCTGTGCAAAGTAGTCCTGACCTGTGCAAAGTAGTCCTGACCTGTGCAAAGTAGTCCTGACCTGTGCAAAGTACTCCTCTGAGATGCGCCCCGCCCACTGGATGCAGAGCTGCAGAGGTCTGCAGGGGTTGGAGATGTCAGCACACTTGATGAGCATCCTCTTCACCAGGATGCGGTTCTCAGGAGACCTCACAATGCTCTTCACACACTCTTCGGAGTCCTGGAGGACAAACAGTAGCAAGTCTTTCACATCAACACTGACAGCAATTTGACACTAATATTAATATGACATAATACTCATATATATATATATGACACAATACTAATATTAATATGACATCATACAAATATGAATATGACATAACACAAGTATAAATATGACATAATACTACTATGAATATGACATAATACAAATATGAGTATACTAGTATGAATATGACATAATAGACATATGAATATGACATAACACAAGTATAAATATGACATAATACGAATACAAATATGACATAATACTAGTATGAGTATGACATAATACAAATATGAATATGACATAATACTAGTATGAGTATACAATTATGAATATGACATAACACAATTATGACATAATACAAATACGACATAATACTTGTATGACATGATACAAATATGAATATGACAATACAAATATGACATAATACAAATATGACATAACACTAGTATGAATATGACATAATACAAATCTGACATAACACTAGTATGAATATGACATAATACAAATACAAATATGACATAATACTAGTATGAATATGACATAATACAAATACAAATATGACATAATACTAGTATGAATATGACATAATACAAATATGAATATGACATAATACAAATACGAATATGACATAATACTAGTATGAATATGACATAATACAAATACGAATATGACATAACACTAGTATGAATATGACATAATACAAATACAAATATGACATAACACTAGTATGAATATGACATAATACAAATACAAATATGACATACTACTAGTATGAATATGACATAATACAAGTACAAATATGACATAACACTAGTATGAATATGACATAATACAAGTACAAATATGACATAATACTAGTATGAATATGACATAATACAAATATGACATGATACAAAATGTATATGACATAATACAAATATGACATAATACTAGTATGAATATGACATAATACAAATACGAATATGACATAATACTAGTATGAATACGACATAACACTAGTATGAATATGACATAATACAAGTACAAATATGACATAACACTAGTATGAATATGACATAATACAAGTACAAATATGACATAACACTAGTATGAATATGACATAATACAAATATGACATAACACTGGTATGAATATGACATAACACTAGTATGAATATGACATATACAAATACAAATATGACATAACAAAAGTATGAATATGACATAACACAAATACAAATATGACATAATACTAGTATGAATATGACATAACACTAGTATGAATATGACATATACAAATACAAATATGACATAATATTAGTATGAATATGACATAATACAAATACAAATATGACATAATATTAGTATGAATATGACATAATACAAATACAAATATGACATAATACTAGTATGAATATGACATAATACAAATACAAATATGACATAATACTAGTATGAATATGACATAATACTAGTACGAATATGACATAATACTAGTATGAATATGACATAATACTAGTATGAATGTGAGGACAAAAGACTAGTATGAATATGAGTATGAATATGAATATGAATGTAGATATCACCAGGTTGTCGTCCAGAGCTGCCAGAGGTTTGTTGATGCTGTTGACAAACTTGTTGACGTGTTCAAAGTGTTTTGTCATCTCTGTGGCCAGGACCATGTCGATGATGGACTGTCTCAGCGTGCGGTACTCACTCCTGCACACACACGTCATAACAATAACCATCATCATCATCATAATAATAATCATCATCAATGGACTGTCTCAGCGTGCGGTACTCACTCCTGCACATACACGTCATAACAATAACCATCATCATAATAATAATAATAATAATCATCAATGGACTGTCTCAGCGTGCGGTACTCACTCCTGCACACACACGTCATAACAATAACCATCATCATCATAATAATAATAATAATCATCAATGGACTGTCTCAGCGTGCGGTACTCACTCCTGCACACACACGTCATAACAATAACCATCATCATCATCATAATAATAATCATCATCAATGGACTGTCTCAGCGTGCGGTACTCACTCCTGCACATACACGTCATAACAATAACCATCATCATAATAATAATAATAATAATCATCAATGGACTGTCTCAGCGTGCGGTACTCACTCCTGCACACACACGTCATAACAATAACCATCATCATCATCATAATAATAATCATCATCAATGGACTGTCTCAGCGTGCGGTACTCACTCCTGCACATACACGTCATAACAATAACCATCATCATCATCATAATAATAATAATAATCATCAATGGACTGTCTCAGCGTGCGGTACTCACTCCTGCACATACACGTCATAACAATAACCATCATCATAATAATAATAATAATAATCATCAATGGACTGTCTCAGCGTGCGGTACTCACTCCTGCACACACACGTCATAACAATAACCATCATCATCATCATAATAATAATCATCATCAATGGACTGTCTCAGCGTGCGGTACTCACTCCTGCACACACACGTCATAACAATAACCATCATCATCATCATAATAATAATAATAATCATCAATGGACTGTCTCAGCGTGCGGTACTCACTCTTGCACCCACACGTCATAACAATAACCATCATCATAATAATAATAATAATCATCAATGGACTGTCTCAGCGTGCGGTACTCACTCCTGCACATACATGTCATAACAATAACCATCATCATCATAATAATAATAATAATAATAATAATCATCAATGGACTGTCTCAGCGTGCGGTACTCACTCCTGCACATACACGTCATAACAATAACCATCATCATCATAATAATAATAATAATAATAATAATCATCAATGGACTGTCTCAGCGTGCGGTACTCACTCCTGCACATAAAAGTCATAACAATAACCATCATCATCATAATAATCATAATCATCAATGGACTGTCTCAGCGTGCGGTACTCACTCCTGCACACACACGTCATAACAATAACCATCATCATAATAATAATAATAATAATCATCAATGGACTGTCTCAGCGTGCGGTACTCACTCCTGCACACACACGTCATAACAATAACCATCATCATCATCATAATAATAATCATCATCAATGGACTGTCTCAGCGTGCGGTACTCACTCCTGCACACACACGTCATAACAATAACCATCATCATCATAATAATAATAATAATCATCAATGGACTGTCTCAGCGTGCGGTACTCACTCCTGCACACACACGTCATAACAATAACCATCATCATCATCATAATAATAATCATCATCAATGGACTGTCTCAGCGTGCGGTACTCACTCCTGCACATACACGTCATAACAATAACCATCATCATAATAATAATAATAATAATCATCAATGGACTGTCTCAGCGTGCGGTACTCACTCCTGCACACACACGTCATAACAATAACCATCATCATCATCATAATAATAATCATCATCAATGGACTGTCTCAGCGTGCGGTACTCACTCCTGCACATACACGTCATAACAATAACCATCATCATCATCATAATAATAATAATCATCATCAATGGACTGTCTCAGCGTGCGGTACTCACTCCTGCACATACACGTCATAACAATAACCATCATCATAATAATAATAATAATAATCATCAATGGACTGTCTCAGCGTGCGGTACTCACTCCTGCACACACACGTCATAACAATAACCATCATCATCATCATAATAATAATCATCATCAATGGACTGTCTCAGCGTGCGGTACTCACTCCTGCACACACACGTCATAACAATAACCATCATCATCATCATAATAATAATCATCATCAATGGACTGTCTCAGCGTGCGGTACTCACTCTTGCACCCACACGTCATAACAATAACCATCATCATAATAATAATAATAATCATCAATGGACTGTCTCAGCGTGCGGTACTCACTCCTGCACATACATGTCATAACAATAACCATCATCATCATAATAATAATAATAATAATAATAATCATCAATGGACTGTCTCAGCGTGCGGTACTCACTCCTGCACATACACGTCATAACAATAACCATCATCATCATAATAATAATAATAATAATAATAATCATCAATGGACTGTCTCAGCGTGCGGTACTCACTCCTGCACATAAAAGTCATAACAATAACCATCATCATCATAATAATCATAATCATCAATGGACTGTCTCAGCGTGCGGTACTCACTCCTGCACACACACGTCATAACAATAACCATCATCATCATCATAATAATAATAATAATCATCAATGGATTGTCCAGGGTGTACCCCGCCTTCCGCCCGATTGTAGCTGAGATAGGCGCCAGCGCCCCCCGCGACCCCAAAAGGGAATAAGCGGTAGAAAATGGATGGATGGATGGACTGTCTCAGCGTGCGGTACTCACTCCTGCACATACACGTCATAACAAACATCATCATCATCATCACCTGCACAGACATGTAACAACAATAACCATCATCATCATAATAATAATCATCATCAATGGACTGTCTCAGCGTGCGGTACTCACTCCTGCACACACACGTCATAACAATAACCATCATCATAATAATAATAATAATAATAATAATCATCATCATCAATGGACTGTCTCAGCGTGCGGTACTCACTCCTGCACAGACATGTAACAACAACCATCATCATCATAATAATCATAATCATCAATGGACTGGCTCAGCGTGCGGTACTCACTCCTGCACATAAAAGTCATAACAACAACCATCATCATCATAATAATAATAATAATAATAATAATCATCATCAATGGACTGGCTCAGCGTGCGGTACTCACTCCTGCACATAAAAGTCATAACAACAACCATCATCATCATAATAATAATAATAATAATAATAATCATCATCAATGGACTGTCTCAGCGTGCGGTACTCACTCCTGCACACACACGTCATAACAATAACCATCATCATCATAATAATAATCATCAATGGACTGTCTCAGCGTGCGGTACTCGCTCCTGCACATAAAAGTCATAACAATAATAATCATCATCATTAAAATAAAGAGCCTATCTCAGCGTGTAAGTGAAATATGTATCATAAATGAGTCATTGTAGAGATTATAATAAGTGAAATATGTATCATATATGAGTCATTGTAGAGATTATAATACGTGAAATATGTATCATATATGAGTCATTGTAGAGATCATAAGTGAAATATGTATCATATATGAGTCGTTGTAGAGATCATAATAAGTGAAATATGTATCATATGAGTCATTGTAGAGATTATAATAAGCAAAATATGTATCATATATGAGTCATTGTAGAGATGACAAGTGAAATATGTATCATATGAGTCATTGTAGAGATTATAATAAGCAAAATATGTATCATATATGAGTCATTGTAGAGATGACAAGTGAAATATGTATCATATATGAGTCATTGTAGAGATTATAATGAGCAAAATATGTATCATATATGAGTCATTTTAGAGATGACAATAAGTGAAATATTTATCATATATGAGTCATTGTAGAGATTATAATAAGCAAAATATGTATCATATATGAGTCATTGTAGAGATGACAATAAGAGAAATATGTATCATATATGAGTTATTGTAGAGATCATAATAAGTGAACTATGTATCATATATGAGTCATTGTAGAGATTATAATATGTGAAATATGTATCATATATAAGTAATTGTAGAGATCATAAGTGAAATATGTATCATATATGAGTCGTTGTAGAGATCATAAGTGAAATATGTATCATATATGAGTCATTGTAGAGATGACAATAAGTGAAATATGTATCATATATGAGTGATTGTTGAGATCATAATAAGTGAAATATGTATCATATATGAGTAATTGTTGAAATCATAATAAGCGAAATATGTATCATATATGAGTCATTGTAGAGATGACAATAAGTGAAATATGTATCATATATGAGTCATTATATAGATTATAATAAGCAAAATATGTATCATATATGAGTCATTGTAGAGATGACAATAAGAGAAATATGTATCATATATGAGTTATTGTAGAGATCATAATAAGTGAAATATGTATCATATATGAGTCATTGTAGAAATTATAATAAGTGAAATATGTATCATATATGAGTCATTGTTGAAATCATAAGTGAAATATGTATCATATATGAGTCATTGTTGAGATCATAAGTGAAATATGTATCATATGAGTCATTGTACAGATCATAATAAGTGAAATATGTATCATATACGAGTCATTGTAGAGATCATAAGTGAAATATGTATCATATATGAGTCATTGTAGAGATCATAATAAGTGAAATATGTTTCATATATGAGTCATTGTAGATATAATGAGTGAAATATGTATCAGATATGAGTCATTGTGGAGATGAAGATAAGTGAAATGGTTGATTGATGAACAAATAAGTTTGACTTCTTCCCTTTTGGGATATAACAACTTTATGTTGTCATTGTTTGTGTAAGAATGAACGTTTTGTACATTATTGTTATTATTTGTCTTCTGTTGTTGTTCATGAACAAAGTCGAAGCTGAATTGAAGTCCTGTTGCACACACAAACAGCAAATATAACAACTCCAATAGTAGGAAGTACAATTGTACTTTCAAACAGATAGCAAATATTCACACTCATCATCATTCACAAATACATCACCTGCACACAACTTATACTCTATTGTAGTACATAAAACTGTACCATAGTACATGTGTAATGTTCATAATAACAATAGTGTAAAGTACACAGGTGTAATATTAATACTAATAATACATGTGCAGTACACACAGGTATAATAATATTTTTTTTCAAATTAATAATAATAATGATGATAATACGTAGTACATGTAAAGTACTCACAGGTGTAATAATAACAATAATATTATTATTAATACAAATAATAATACATGTAAAGCACTCACAGGTGGAATAATAATAACAATAATATTATTATTTTAATAATAACAAAAATAATGCATAGTACATGTAAAGTACTCACAGGTGTAATAATAACAATAATATTATTATTAATACAAATAATAATACATGTAAAGCACTCACAGGTGGAATAATAATAACAATAATATTATTATTTTAATAATAACAAAAATAATGCATAGTACATGTAAAGTACTCACAGGTGTAATAATAACAATAATATTATTATTAATAATAATAATAATACATGTAAAGTACTCACAGGTGTAATAATAACAATAATAATATTATTATTAATAATAATAATAATACATGTAAAGTACTTACAGGTGTAATAATAACAATAACATTAGCATTATTAATAACAATAATAATAATACATGTAAAGCACTCACAGATGTAATATTAATAATAACAACAACAATATTGTTATTAATAATAATAATAAGCTCGCCTTCCGCCCGAATGCAGCTATGATAGGCTCCAGCACCCCGCGGTAGAAAATGGATGGATACTACTAATCCATAGTACATGTAAAGTACTGGCAGGTAACAATCATGCGCACCTGTCCATGTTCTTGAAGATGTTGCACTTGTCGTCTCTGGTGGAGATCTGGAATGCGAGCGCGGCGTGGTGACTCTCCAGCACCGCCGTGTCGTTGTACAGGATGGCCAGCTCACTTCCTGCGTTGCACAGGAAGCTGTTGGTGCGGCCCGGGTGGTCCACGTCGTGCACGCTGGCCGCAATCAGCGCCGCCACCTCGTCCATCGGCTCCAGGCTTTGCTGCGGGGGGGAACAGAACCAAGTGGGAAAGCAGAGTACACACAATACACAGAGCTACCCCTTCAAGTACACAGGACCAGCAACCAAGTACACATGACTAGAAACCAGGTACACAGGACCAGCAACCAAGTACACATGACTAGAAACCAGGTACACAGGACCAGCAACCAAGTACACATGACTAGAAACCAGGTACACAGGACCAGCAACCAAGTACACATGACTAGAAACCAGGTACACAGGACCAGCAACCAAGTACACATCACCAGAAACCAGGTACACAGGACCAGCAACCAAGTACACATGACTAGAAACCAGGTACACAGGACCAGCAACCAAGTACACATGACTAGAAACCAGGTACACAGGACCAGCAACCAAGTACACATGACCAGCAACCAATTACACTTGACCAGAAACCAGGTACACAGGACCAGCAACCAAGGACACATGACTAGAAATCAAGTACACCTGACGGGAAACCAAGTACACATGACTAGAAACCGAGTACACCTGACGAGAAACCAAGTAAACATGACTATAAATCAAGTACACATGACTAAAGTCAAGTACACATGACGAGAAACCAGGTACACATGACCAGAAATCAAGTACACATGATTAAAATAAAGTACACATGACCAGCAACCAAGTAAACATGACCAGCAACCAAGTACACATGACCAGAAACCAAGTACACATGACTAGAAACCAAGTACACATGACTAGAAACCAAGTACACATGACTAAAAATTAAGTACACGACTAGAAACCAAGTACACATGACTAAAAATTAATTACACGACTAGAAACTAAGTACACATGACTAGAAACCAAGTAAACATGACCAGCAACCAAGTACACATGACTAGAAACAAAGTACACATGACTGGAAACCAAGTACACATGACTAGAAACCAAGTACACATGACTAGAAATCAAGTACACATGACTAAAATCAAGTACACATGACGAGAAACCTAGTACACATGACCAGAAATCAAGTACACGACTGGAAACCAAGTACACATGACTAGAAACCAAGTACACATGACTGGAAATCAAGTACAAATGACTAGAATCAAGTACACATGACTAGAAACCAAGTAAACATGACTAGAAATCAAGTACACATGACTAGAAAACAAGTAAACATGACTAGAAACCAAGTACACATGACTAAAATCAAGTACACATGACTAGAAATAAAGTACACATGACTAGAAACAAAGTACACATGACTAGAAACCAAGTAAACATGACCAGCAACCAATTACACATGACTAGAAAACAAAGTACACCTGACTAGAAACCAAGGACACATGACTAGAAACCAAGTACACATGACTAAAAATTAAGTACACGACTAGAAACCAAGTACACATGACTAGAAACCAAGTAAACATGACCAGCAACCAATTACACATGACTAGAAAACAAAGTACACCTGACTAGAAACCAAATACACATGACTAGAAACCAAGTACAAATGACTAAAAATTAAGTTCACGACTAGAAACCAAGTACACATGACTAAAAATTAAGTACACGACTAGAAACCAAGTACACATGACTAGAAACCAAGTAAACATGACCAGCAACCAAGTACACATGACTAGAAACAAAGTACACATGACTAGAAACCAAGTAAACATGACTAGAAACCAAGTACACATGACTAAAATCAAGTACACATGACTAGAAATAAAGTACACATGACTAGAAACAAAGTACACATGACTAGAAACCAAGTAAACATGACCAGCAACCAATTACACATGACTAGAAAACAAAGTACACCTGACTAGAAACCAAGGACACATGACTAGAAACCAAGTACACATGACTAAAAATTAAGTACACGACTAGAAACCAAGTACACATGACTAGAAACCAAGTAAACATGACCAGCAACCAAGTACACATGACTAGAAACAAAGTACACATGACTAGAAACCAAGTAAACATGACTAGAAACCAAGTACACATGACTAGAAATAAAGTACATATGACAAAAATCAAGTACACATGTCTAGAAATAAAGTACACATGACTAGAAATCAAGTACACATGACTTGAAACAAAGTACACATGACTAGAAACCAAGTAAACATGACCAGCAACCAATTACACATGACTAGAAAACAAAGTACACCTGACTAGAAACCAAGTAAACATGACTAGAAACCAAGTACACATGACTAAAAATTAAGTACACGACTAGAAACCAAGTACACATGACTAGAAACCAAGTAAACATGACCAGCAACCAAGTACACATGACTAGAAACAAAGTACAAATGACTAGAAACCAAGTAAACATGACTAGAAACCAAGTACACATGACTAGAAATAAAGTACACATGACTAAAATCAAGTACACATGACTAGAAACCTAGTACACATTTCATCACTATAAAAACTACAATACCCATATTGTGAAAGAAATATCAATATTACATTTGAAATAAATAGCATAATTGTTGTTTAAAAATAAATAGTAATTTATGAAATGCGACATAAATATTATTTGATGAAATAATAATAATGTGATATAAATATTAAAATGATGAAATAATAAGGTGATATAAATATTATTTGATGAAATAATAATAATGTGATATAAATATTAGTTGATGAAATAATAAGAATGTGATGAAATATTAGTTGATGAAATAATAATAATAATGTGATCTAAATATTAGTTGATGAAATAATAATAATAATGTGATCTAAATATTAGTTGATGAAATAATAATAATGTGATGAAATATTAGTTGATGAAATAATAATAAGAATGTGATGTAAATATGACTTATACCTTGACTCTGTCCTTGCACAGGAAGTAGGCGGTGGCGTGCAGCACGTCGGCGGCGTGGGAGGAGTTGTGGTAGGAGTTGGAAGAGTGGTAGTTGGACTCGATCTTGGACAACCAGGAGCGCAGAACATTCTCAGGACAGTTGAGGTGCTCACACACTCCAAACCGAGAGAAGATCTTCAAACCTAAGAAGGTCAAAGGTCTGCTGGGACAAACATTCTTTTATTGTCAACAAAGCGGCAATCACTCACAACACAACACAACACAACACAACACAACATTCACCTACAATCAACTCACTCATTCATTATCACATTGAAATATTCTGCATAGTAAATCAATCATCTTAGTGATTAACAATGAAATGTAAATATTCTGCATAGTAAATCAATCATCTTAGTGATTAACAATGAAATGTAAATATTCTGCATAGTAAATCAATCATGTCAGTGATTAATAATGAAATGTAAATAGTCTGAAATGTAAATATTCTGCATAGTAAATCGATCATCTTAGTGATTAACAATGAAATGTAAATATTCTGCATAGTAAATCAATCATGTCAGTGATTAATAAGGAAATAGAAATATTCTGCATAGTAAATCAATCATGTCAGTGATTAATAATGAAATGTAAATAGTCTGAAATGTAAATATTCTGCATAGTAAATCGATCATCTTAGTGATTAACAATGAAATGTAAATATTCTGCATAGTAAATCAATCATGTCAGTGATTAATAAGGAAATAGAAATATTCTGCATAGTAAATCAATCATCTCAGAGATTAACAAGGAAATGTAAATATTCTGCAGAGTAAATCAATTATGTCAGTGATTAATAATGAATTATAAATATTCTGCATAGTAAATCAATCATGTCAGTGATATAAATATTCTGCATAATAAATTAATCATGTCAGTGATATAAATATTTTGCATGGTAAATTAATCATGTCAGTAAATAACAATGAAATGTAAATATTCTGCATAGTAAATCAATCATGTCAGTGATTAATAATGAATTATAAATATTCTGCATAGTAAATCAATCATGTCAGTGATATAAATATTCTGCATAATAAATTAATCATGTCAGTGATTAATAATGAAATGTAAATAGTCTGAAATGTAAATATTCTGCATAGTAAATCAATCATGTCAGTGATTAATAAGGAAATAGAACTATTCTGCATTTTAAATCAATTATCTCAGTGATTAACAATGAAATGTAAATATTCTGCATAGTAAATCAATCATGTCAGTGATTAATAATGAATTGTGAATATTCTGCATAGTAAATCAATCATGTCAGTGATATAAATATTTTGCATGGTAAATTAATCATGTCAGTAATTAATAATAAAATGTAAATATTCTGCATAGTAAATCAATCATGTCAGTGATTAATAAGGAAATAGAAGTATTCTGCATTTTAAATCAATTATCTCAGTGATTAACAATGAAATGTAAATATTCTGCATGGTAAATCAATCATGTCAGTGATTAATAATGAAATGTAAATAGTCTGAAATGTAAATATTCTGCATAGTAAATCAATCATGTCAGTGATATAAATATTCTGCATAGTAAATCAATCATGTCAGTGATTAATAATGAAATGTAAATAGTCTGAAATGTAAATATTCTGCATAGTAAATCAATCATGTCAGTGATTAATAAGGAAATAGAAATATTGTGCAGGCACCGTTTCATGGTGGCAGCTTCCAAGTTGAAGATGTCAAAGTCCCAGCAGTCCTCGCTCTCCATGGTCTGAGCGATGTGAGGAGGAATGTCGTTGAGGGAAAGAGGAGCGCTCAGCTGACTGGGGATGTGATGCAGCTCTGAGATGATAACATTCCACAAAGGTTATTGACACAAAAATAATATTCCACAAAGGTTATTGACACAAAAACGTGTGGAAAACAGCAACTTACGTTTTGCAGAGAAGATGTACTCGTTTCCTGACAGTCTGCGTAATCCATCCTAACCACAGAAGAAGAAGAAGTCCCGGTTGTTAAAGAAGCAATGATGTCATCAAGTTACATAATCACTGGAGTGAAACTACTTTCACTTTCCAACATTAGCAAGCAGAACCACAGAACTGTCCTCCAGGACAGTCCTGTACGATCAGTACCAGAGTTTGGTCCGCATTGCCGGCAGTAAGTCGGACACATTTCCAGTGAGGGTTGGACTCCGCCAAGGCTGTCCTTTGTCACCCATTCTGTTCTGAACTTTTATGGACAGAATTTCTAGGCGCAGTCAAGGTGTTGAGGGGTTCCGGTTTGGTGACTGCAGGATTAGGTCTCTGCTTTTTGCAGATGATGTAGTCCTGATGGCTTCATCTGACCGGGATCTTCAGCTCTCGCTGGATCGGTTCGCAGCCGAGTGTGAAGCGACCGGAATGAGAATCAGCACCTCCAAGTCCGAGTCCATGGTTCTCGCCCGGAAAAGGGTGGAATGCCATCTCCGGGTTGGGGAGGAGACCCTGACCCAAGTGGAGGAGTTCAAGTACCTAGGAGTCTTGTTCACGAGTGAGGGAAGAGTGGATCGTGAGATCGACAGGCGGGTCGGTGCGGCGTCTTCAGTAATGCGGACGTTGTACCGATCCGTTGTGGTGAAGAAGGAGCTGAGCCGGAAGGCAAAGCTCTCAATTTACCAGTCGATCTACGTTCCCATCCTCACCTATGGTCATGAGCTTTGGGTCATGACAGAAAGGATAAGATCACGGGTACAAGCGGCCGAAATGAGTTTGGGTCTCTCCCTTAGAGATAGGGTGAGAAGCTCTGCCATCCGGGAGGAACTCAAAGTAAAGCCGCTGCTCCTCCACATCGAGAGGAGCCAGATGAGGTGGTTCGGGCATCTGGTCAGGATGCCACCCGAACGCCTCCCTAGGGAGGTGTTTAGGGCACGTCCAACTGGTAGGAGGCCACGGGGAAGACCCAGGACACGTTGGGAAGACTGTCTCCCGGCTGGCCTGGGAACGCCTCGGGATCCCCCGGGAAGAGCTAGACCAAGTGGCTGGGGAGAGGGAAGTCTGGGCTTCCCTGCTTAGGCTGTTGCCCCCGCGACCCGGCCTCGGATAAGCGGAAGATGATGGATGGATGGATAGAAGGAGTTTAAAATGGATTGGATAACGCACAGGGAGCTAATATAGGGGTGATGTGCTGATGTCTGCGGGTCTGTGTTAGCAGAGTTCTGCACCAGCTGCAGGCCTGGCTAATGCCGACATAACAGGCCATTGAAGTAGTCTAAACCAGTCCAGATAAAGGCGGGAATTAATTTCTCCAGATCATGTCCTGACAGAAGCGGTTTCACTTTCACTATTTGGCGTATTCCATAAAAGCTTTTTTGAACGACGCTGCTGATTTGTTTTTGGAATTTAAAATCTGAGTGGAACTTTACCCCCAGGTTTGTGACACAGTCACTGAGATACGGGGTCAGAGTGCCGAGGTCAAGGTTGGGGGAGGGAGAGCGACTTGGACCGAACAACATGACTTCTGTTTTGTCTTTATTTAGACTCAGGAAGTTCGCTGAAAGCCAGGCTTTGATGTCGTGCAGGCAGTCAATGAGACGTTGAACCAAGTTATTTTGTGCCATGGGAAAATAGATCTGGCAATCATCGGCATAAAAATGAAATGCAATACCATACTTCCTAAAAATAGAACCAAGGGGGAGAAGGTAAAGCGCAAATAGGATTGGGGCAAGGATTAAGCCCTGGGGGACCCCGTGTGGAAGACATAAAACTGTCTATTTTTACACAGAAACTCCTGTCGGCTAAGTACGACCGGAACTAGTTGAGGGCGGCGCCCTTAATACCCACACGGTTCTTTAATCCCAGGAACATCATGCCTACCGTCAAGCATGGTGGTGGTAGTATTATGCTCTAAGGCTGTTTTGCTACCAATGGAACTGCTGCTTTAAATGGGACAATGAAAAAGGAGGATTAGCTCCAAATTGTTCAGGACAAGCTAAAGTCATCAGGGGGGAGGTTGGGTCTTGGGCACAGTTGGGTGTTCCAACAGGACAATGACCCCAAACACACCTCAAAGTCCAGGCAGCCATGACATCATGTTCTTTACAAGTGTACCTACACTTTTGATCACCACTGTACATACAGTACATACACACATACATACATATACATATATATATATATATATATATATGTATATGCATACTGTACATCTAAATGTGATGAGAAGTACCATCATGAGTCCACCAACGAGGTCATTGGTATGCGGATCCTCATCCTTGGTGCCGAGCTGAGGAGAGTACAGTTCTGCGGTCCTCAGGATCTCAAGAACCCGATCCAAGGCCTCGGCCACAGGCATGGAACTGGTCTCCTGGGCCGCGTTGATGATGTTGATCACCTGCACACAGGTGACATACTCAGGGCCTGAATGACAATCTATCAGTGGGCGGGTGATCTACTAAGACTGCATGACAAGTGGTACACACGGCTTTATTCCAATGAGGATTTTGGGTGAGTAGAGTAGAAGTGTAGAGGTAGTAGAGTAGAAGTGTAGAGTTAGTAGAGTAGAAGTGTAGAAATAGTAGAGTAGAAGTGTAGAAATAGTAGAGTAGAAGTGTAGAAATAGTAAAGTAAAAGTGTAGAGTTAGTAGAGTAGAAGTGTAGAGTTAGTAGAGTAGAAGGGTAGAGTTAGTAGAGTAGAAATGTAGAAATAGTGGAGTTAGTAGAGTAGAGTTAGTAGAGTAGAAGAAGTGTAGAGTTAGTAGAGTAGAAGTGTGGAGTTAGTAGAGTAGAGGGTAGAGTTAGTAGAGTAGAAGTGTAGAAATAGTAGAGTAGAAGTGTAGAAATAGTAGAGTAGAAGTGTAGAGTTAGTAGAGTTCAAGTGTGGAGTTGGTAGAGTAGAAGTGTAGAGTTAGTAGAGTAGAAGTGTAGAGTTAGTAGAGTAGAAGTATAGAGTTAGTAGAGTAGAAGTGTAGAGTTAGTAGAGTAGAAATAGTAAAGTAAAAGTGTAGAGTTAGTAGAGTAGAAGTGTAGAAATAGTAGAGCAGAAGTGTAGAGTTAGTAGAGTAGAAGTGTAGAAATAGTAGAGTAGAAGTGTAGAGTTAGTAGAGTTCAAGTGTGGAGTCAGTAGAGTAGAAGTGTAGAGTTAGTAGAGTAGAAGTGTAGAGTTAGTAGAGTAGAAGTATAGAGTTAGTAGAGTAGAAGTGTAGAGTTAGTAGAGTAGAAATAGTAAAGTAAAAGTGTAGAGTTAGTAGAGTAGAAGTGTAGAAATAGTAGAGCAGAAGTGTAGAGTTAGTAGAGTAGAAGTGTAGAAATAGCAGAGTAGAAGAGTAGAGTTAGTAGAGTAGAAGTGTAGAAATAGTAGAGTAGAAGTGTAGAGTTAGTAGAGTAGAAATGTAGAAATAGTAGAGTTAGTAGAGTAGAGTTAGTAGAGTAGAAGTGTAGAAATAGTAGAGTAGAAGTGTAGAGTTAGTAGAGTAGAAGTGTAGAAATAGTAGAGTAGAAGTGTAGAGTTAGTAGAGTAGAAGTGTAGAAATAGTAGAGTAGAAGTGTAGAGTTAGTAGAGTAGAGTTAGTAGAGTAGAAGTGTAGAGTTAGTAGAGTAGAGTTAGTAGAGTAGAAGTGTAGAAATAGTAGAGTAGAAGTGTAGAGTTAGTAGAGTAGAAGTGTAGAGTTAGTAGAGTGGAAGTGTAGAAATAGTAGAGTAGAAGTGTAGAGTTAGTAGAGTAGAAGTGTAGAAATAGTAGAGTTAGTAGAGTAGAGTTAGTAGAGTAGAAGTGTAGAGTTAGTAGAGTGGAAGTGTAGAAATAGTAGAGTAGAAGTGTAGAGTTAGTAGAGTAGAAGTGTAGAAATAGTAGAGTTAGTAGAGTAGAAGTTTAGAGTTAGTAGAGTAGAATGGTAGAGTTAGTAGAGTAGAAGTGTAGAGTTAGTAGAGTAGAAGGGTAGAGTTAGTAGAGTAGAAGGGTAGAGGTATGAGTTTCATGCAGCAAAGATGGCAGAGAAAAACAGCAAGTCCCAGTTTTGCTGCAGCATGAGATTGATGAGCAGGTTGCCATGGTTACCAAGGTGAGGTGTGTGTGTGAAGGTCACCTTGGTGATGGTGAGGTGTGTGTGTGAAGGTCACCTTGGTGATGGTGAGGTTTGTGTGTGAAGGTCACCTTGGTGATGGTGACTTGTGTGTGTGAAGGTCACCTTGGTGATGGTGAGGTGTGTGTGTGTGAAAGTCACCTTGGTGACAGTGAGGTGTGTGTGTGAAGGTCACCTTGGTGATGGTGAGGTGTGTGTGTGTGAAGTTCACCTTGGTGATGGTGACGTGTGTGTGTGAAGGTCACCTAGGTGATGGTGAGGTGTGTGTGTGTGTAGGTCACCTTGGTGATGGTGAGGTGTGTGTGTGTGAAGGTCACCTTGGTGATGGTGAGGTGTGTGTGTGTGAAGGTCACCTTGGTGATGTGAGGTGTGTGTGTGAAGGTCACCTTGGTGATGGTGAGGTGTGTGTGTGAAGGTCACCTTGGTGATGGTGAGGTGTGTGTGTGAAGGTCACCTAGGTGATGGTGAGGTGTGTGTGTGAAGGTCACCTTGGTGATGGTGACGTGTGTGTGTGAAGGTCACCTAGGTGATGGTGAGGTGCGTGTGTGTGTAGGTCACCTTGGTGATGGTGAGGTGTGTGTGTGTGAAGGTCACCTTGGTGATGGTGAGGTGTGTGTGTGAAGGTCACCTTGGTGATGGTGACGTGTGTGTGTGAAGGTCACCTAGGTGATGGTGAGGTGCGTGTGTGTGTAGGTCACCTTGGTGATGGTGAGGTGTGTGTGTGAAGGTCACCTTGGTGATGGTGAGGTGTGTGAGTGAAGGTCACCTAGGTGATGGTGAGGTGTGTGTGTGTGTGTGAAGGTCACCTTGGTGATGGTGAGGTGTGTGAGTGAAGGTCACCTTGGTTAAGGATGAGGTGTGTGATAGAAGGTCACCATGGAAATGGTGAGGTGTGTGTGTGAGTGAAGGTCACCTTGGTGATGGTGATGTGTGTGTGAGTGAAGGTCACCTTGGTGATAGTGAGGTGTGTGTGAAGGTCACCTTGGTGATAGTGAGGTGTGTGTGAAGGTCACCTTGGTGATGGTGAGGTGTGTGTGAGTGAAGGTCACCTTGGTGATAGTGAGGTGTGTGTGAAGGTCACCTTGGTGATGGTGAGGTGTGTGTGTGTGAAGGTCACCTTGGTGATGGTGAGGTGTGCGAGTGAAGGTCACCTTGGTTAAGGATGAGGTGTGTGATAGAAGGTCACCATGGAAATGGTGAGGTGTGTGTGTGAGTGAAGGTCACCTTGGTGATGGTGAGGTGTGTGTGTGAAGGTCACCTTGGTGATGGTGAGGTGTGTGTGTGAAGGTCACCTTGGTGATGGTGACGTGTGTGTGTGTGAAGGTCACCTTGGTGATGGTGACGTGTGTGTGTGTGAAGGTCACCTTGGTGATGGTGACGTGTGTGTGTGTGAAGGTCACCTTGGTGATGGTGAGGTGTGTGTGTGAAGGTCACCTTGGTGATGGTGACGTGTGTGTGTGAAGGTCACCTAGGTGAAGGTGAGGTGCGTGTGTGTGAAGGTCACCTTGGTGATGGTGAGGTGTGTGTGTGAAGGTCACCTTGGTGATGGTGAGGTGTGTGTGTGAAGGTCACCTTGGTGATGGTGAGGTGTGTGTGTGAAGGTCACCTTGGTGATGGTGACGTGTGTGTGTGAAGGTCACCTAGGTGATGGTGAGGTGTGTGTGTGTGTAGGTCACCTTGGTGATGGTGAGGTGTGTGTGTGAAGGTCACCTTGGTGATGGTGAGGTGTGTGTGTGAAGGTCACCTAGGTGATGGTGAGGTGTGTGTGAAGGTCACCTTGGTGATGGTGAAGTGTGTGTGTGAAGGTCACCTTGGTGATGGTGAGGTGTGTGTGTGAAGGTCACCTTGGTGATGGTGACATGTGTGTGAAGGTCACCTTGGTGATGGTGAGGTGTGTTTGTGAAGGTCACCTTGGTGATGGTGAGGTGTGTGTGAAGGTCACCTTGGTGATGGTGACGTGTGTGTGTGAAGGTCACCTTGGTGATGGTGAGGTGTGTGAGTGAAGGTCACCTTGGTGATGGTGAGGTGTGTGAGTGAAGGTCACCTTGGTTAAGGATGAGGTGTGTGAGTGAAGGTCACCTAGGTGATGGTGAGGTGTGTGTGTGTGACGGTCACCTTGGTGATGGTGACGTGTGTGTGTGTGAAGGTCACCTTGGTGATGGTGAGGTGTGTGAGTGAAGGTCACCTTGGTTAAGGATGAGGTGTGTGATAGAAGGTCACCGTGGAAATGGTGAGGTGTGTGTGTGAGTGAAGGTCACCTTTGTGATGGTGAGGTGTGTGTGTGAGTGAAGGTCACCTTGGTGATAGTGAGGTGTGTGTGAAGGTCACCTTGGTGATAGTGAGGTGTGTGTGAAGGTCACCTTGGTGATGGTGAGGTGTGTGTGTGAAGGTCACCTTGGTGATAGTGAGGTGTGTGTGAAGGTCACCTTGGTGATAGTGAGGTGTGTGTGTGAAGGTCACCTTGGTGATAGTGAGGTGTGTGTGAAGGTCACCTTGGTGATAGTGAGGTGTGTGTGAAGGTCACCTTGGTGATGGGGGCCTCGATGGTCATGGAGTGGATCCTGGCCATGGACGAGTGTCTCCTCTGGGAACTTCCTGACCAACATAGTTATGTTCATACTTTATGATTCATATTCATACTTCCTTTGTTATAATTCCTTCATTCATATTCATACTTTGTTCGTTGTTATAATAAATGTTCATGGATCGTTAGTTAGTAAAAAGACAGAGTAACCAGTTATTAAAAATAAATAATAAACATCAATTAGTAAAAAGAAATACTAATACATTATTAGTTATTCAAATAAATATTAATACATTATCCATCCATCTTCTTCCGCTTATCCAAGGCCGGGTCGCGGGGGCAACAGCCTAAGCAGGGAAACCCAGACTTCCCTCTCCCCAGCCACTTGGTCTAGCTCTTCCCGGGAGATCCCGAGGCGTTCCAGGCCAGCCGGGAGACATAGTCTTCCCAACGTGTCCTGGGTCTTCCCCGTGACCTCCTACCGGTTGGACATGCCCGAAACACCTCCCTAGGGAGGCGTTCGGGTGGCATCCTGACCAGATGCCCGAACCACCTCATCTGGCTCCTCTCCATGTGGAGGAGCAGCGGCTTTACTTTGAGTTCCTCCCGGATGGCAGAGCTTCTCACCCTATCTCTAAGGGAGAGACCTGGAAACTCATTTGGGCCGCTTGTACCCGTGATCTTATCCTTTTGGTCATGACCCAAAGCTCATGACCATAGGTGAGGATGGGAACGTAGATCGACCGGTAAATTGAGAGCTTTGCCTTCCGGCTCAGCTCCTTCCTCACCAAGACGGATCGATACAGCGTCCGCATTACTGAAAACGCCGTACGGACCCGCCTGTCCATCTCACCATCCACTCTTCCCTCACTCGTGAACAAGACTCCGAGGTACTTGAACTCCTCCACTTGGGGCAGGGTCTCCTCCCCAACCCAGACATGGCACTCCACCCTTTTACGGGCGAGAACCATGGACTCGGACTTGGAGGTGCTGATTCTCATCCCAGTCGCTTCACACTCGGCTGCAAACTGATCCAGTGAGAGCTGAAGATCTTGGCCAGTTGAAGCCATCAGGACCACAAAAAAAAAAAGTAGAGACCTAATCGTGCAGTCACCAAACCGGAACCCCTCAACGCCTTGACAGCGCCTAGAAATTCTGTCCATAAAAGTTATGAACAGAATCGGTGACAAAGGACAGCCTTGGCGGAGTCCAACCCTCACAGGAAATGTGTCCGACTTACTGCCGGCAATGTGGACCAAGCTCTGGCACTGATCATACAGGGAGCGGACCGCCACAATAAGACAGTCCGATACCCCATACTCTCTGAGCACTCCCCACAGGACTTCCCGAGGGACACGGTCCAATGCCTTCTCCAGGTCCACAAAGCACATATAGACTGGTTGGGCAATTCCCATGCACCCTCAAGGACCCTGCCGAGAGTATAGAACTGGTCCACAGTTCCACGACCGGGACGAAAAGCACACTGTTCCGCCTGAATCCGAGGTTCGACTATCCGGCGTAGCCTCCTCTCCAGTACACCTGAATAGACCTTACTGGGAAGGCTGAGGAGTATGATCCCACGATAGTTGGAACACACCCTCCGGTTCCCCTTCTTAAAGAGAGGAACCACCACCCCAGTCCACCAATCCAGAGGTACCGCCCCCGATGTCCACGCGATGCTGCAGAGTCTTGTCAACCAAGACAGCTCCAGAGCCTCAAGGAATTCCGGGCGGATCTCGTCCACCCCTGGGGCCTTGCCACCGAGGAGCTTTTTAACTACCTCAGCAACCTAAGCCCCAGAAATAGTAGAGTCAACCACAGATTCCCCAGGCACTGCTTCCTCATAGGAAGACGTGTCGGTGGGATTGAGGAGGTCTTCGAAGTATTCCCTCCACCGATCCACAACATCCGCAGTTGAGGTCAGCAGAACAACATCCACACCATACACGGTGTTGACAGTGCACTGCTTCCCCCTCCTGAGGTGTCCAAAACATGAGGCCGCAAAACTGATGACACAACTACAAAGTCCATCATGGAACTGATACATCACATGACTAGTTATTAAAAAGGGAGAATAATAAATCATGATTGACAACATTGAGAAAGTTTGCTATATAACACTTGCTAGAAAGACAGAAGTGGGGAGCTTTGTTAAGCAGAAAACTTTTCTCACCATCGCTGCCTCGAGACGTGGTGGACCTGACGTCCAGAGAACCTTTCCTTCGCTCTTTCTGCTTCTTGCCTTGCATGTCTGCACACATCAACATCCTGTCAACACTCTTGTTTACATCATGTCTGCACACATCAACATCCTGTCAACACTCTTGTTTACATCATGTCTGCACACATCAACATCCTGTCAACACTCTTGTTTACATCATGTCTGCACACATCAACATCCTGTCAACACTCTTGTTTACACGTGTCTGCACACATCAACATCCTGTCAACACTCTTGTTTACATCATGTCTGCACACATCAACATCCTGTCAACACTCTTGTTTACATCATGTCTGCACACATCAACATCCTGTCAACACTCTTGTTTACATCATGTCTGCACACATCAACATCCTGTCAACACTCTTGTTTACATCATGTCTGCACACATCAACATCCTGTCAACACTCTTGTTTACACGTGTCTGCACACATCAACATCCTGTCAACACTCTTGTTTACATCATGTCTGCACACATCAACATCCTGTCAACACTCTTGTTTACATCATGTCTGCACACATCAACATCCTGTCAACACTCTTGTTAACATCATGTCTGCACACATCAACATCCTGTCAACACTCTTGTTTACATCATGTCTGCACACATCGACATCCTGTCAACACTCTTGTTTACATCATGTCTGCACACATCGACATCCTGTCAACACTCTTGTTTACATCATGTCTGCACACATCAACATCCTGTCAACACTCTTGTTTACATCATGTCTGCACACATCAACATCCTGTCAACACTCTTGTTTACATCATGTCTGCACACATCAACATCCTGTCAACACTCTTGTTTACATCATGTCTGCACACATCAACATCGTGTCAACACTCTTGTTTACATCATGTCTGCACACATCAACATCCTGTCAACACTCTTGTTTACATCATGTCTGCACACATCGACATCCTGTCAACACTCTTGTTTACATCATGTCTGCACACATCGACATCCTGTCAACGCTCTTGTTTACATCATGTCTGCACACATCAACATCCTGTCAACACTCTTGTTTACATCATGTCTGCACACATCAGCATCCTGTCAACACTCTTGTTTACATCATGTCTGCACACATCAACATCCTGTCAACACTCTTGTTTACATCATGTCTGCACACATCAACATCCTGTCAACACTCTTGTTTACATCATGTCTGCACACATCAACATCCTGTCAACACTCTTGTTTACATCATGTCTGCACACATCAACATCCTGTCAACACTCTTGTTTACATCATGTCTGCACACATCAACATCCTGTCAACACTCTTGTTTACATCATGTCTGCACACATCAACATCCTGTCAACACTCTTGTTTACATCATGTCTGCACACATCAACATCCTGTCAACACTCTTGTTTACATCATGTCTGCACACATCAACATCGTGTCAACACTCTTGTTTACATCATGTCTGCACACATCGACATCCTGTCATCACTCTTGTTTACATCATGTCTGCACACATCGACATCCTGTCAACACTCTTGTTTACATCATGTCTGCACACATCAACATCCTGTCAACGCTCTTGTTTACATCATGTCTGCACACATCAACATCCTGTCAACGCTCTTGTTTACATCATGTCTGCACACATCAACATCCTGTCAACGCTCTTGTTTACATCATGTCTGCACACATCAACATCCTGTCAACGCTCTTGTTTACATCATGTCTGCACACATCAGCATCCTGTCAACACTCTTGTTTACATCATGTCTGCACACATCAGCATCCTGTCAACACTCTTGTTTACATCATGTCTGCACACATCAACATCCTGTCAACACTCTTGTTTACATCATGTCTGCACACATCAACATCCTGTCAACACTCTTGTTTACATCATGTCTGCACACATCAACATCCTGTCAACACTCTTGTTTACATCATGTCTGCACACATCAACATCCTGTCAACACTCTTGTTTACATCATGTCTGCACACATCAACATCGTGTCAACACTCTTGTTTACATCATGTCTGCACACATCAACATCCTGTCAACACTCTTGTTTACATCATGTCTGCACACATCAACATCCTGTCAACACTCTTGTTTACATCATATCTGCAGTAAACAAACACTTTCACTGTTTTCTGAAATGTGCAAATCTGACAAAAGAAATAGAACACAAACAAATGTCCACCAAAGAGGACAGTAAACATTTTTATACTAGCATAATAATATCCTATAAAACACAATAATATATATACACACACACATTTATACATATACACATAAATATATATACATATTTACATACATATGTATACACATATATATATATATATATATATATATATATATATATATATATATATATATATATACCAAAAAGTTCTATTTTGTTTTCATCTGACCACATGACATTCTCCCAATCCTCTGCTGTATCATCCATGTATCCATTTTGCTATAAACTCAACTCGTCGTGTTTGGAGGAAGAAGAATACTGAGTTGCATCCCAAGAACACCATACCTACTGTGAAGCATGGGGGTGGAAACATCATGCTTTGGGGCTGTTTTTCTGCTAAGGGGACAGGACGATTGATCCGTGTTAAGGAAAGAATGAATGGGGCCATGTATCGTGAGATTTGGAGCCAAAACCTCCTTCCATCAGTGAGAGCTTTGAATGATTGACCAAATACTTATTTTCCACCATCATTTACGAATAAATTATTTAAAATTCCTACAATGT
Organism: Nerophis ophidion; assembly: GCF_033978795.1. Classification (NCBI taxonomy): domain Eukaryota; kingdom Metazoa; phylum Chordata; class Actinopteri; order Syngnathiformes; family Syngnathidae; genus Nerophis; species Nerophis ophidion. Next base: position 38,480,362 of record NC_084635.1, on the reverse strand, counting down.
GAATTCCTGTATATACATATATCCATGTATGCATACATATAGACATACATATATCCATATATGCATACATATAGACATACATATACCCATATATGCATACATATAAACATACATATATCCATATATGCATACATATATCCATATATGCATACATATAAACATACACATATCCATATATGCATATATATAAACATACATATATCCATATATGCATACATATAGACATACATATATCCATATATGCATACATATAAATATACATATATCCATATATGCATACATATAAACATACATATATCCATATATGCATACATATAGACATACATATATCCATATATGCATACATATATAAACATACATATATCCATATATGCATACATATAGACATACATATATCCATATATGCATACATATAAACATACATATATCCATATATGCATACATATAAACATACATATATCCATATATGCATACATATAGACATACATATATCCATATATGCATACATATAAACATACATATATCCATATATGCATATATATAAACATACATATATCCATATATGCATACATATAGACATACATATATCCATATATGCATACATATAAACATACATATATCCATATATGCATATATATAAACATACATATATCCATATATGCATACATATAGATATACATATATCCATATAAACATACATATATCCATATATCCATACATATAGACACACATATATCCATATATGCATACATATAGACATACATATATCCATATAAACATACATATATCCATATATCCATACATATAGACACACATATATCCATAGATACATACATATAGACAGAGGTGGGTAGTAACGCGCTACATTTACTCCGTTACATTTACTTGAGTAACTTTTGGGATAAATTGTACTTCTACGAGTAGTTTTTATGCAACACACTTTTACTTTTACTTGAGTATATTTATAAAGAAGAAACGCTACTTTTACTCCGTTCCATTTATCTACATTCAGCTCGCTACTCGCTACTTTTTGTAATCGATCTATTAATGTTTGTTTTGGTTAATGACAGAGCTTCAAAGTAGGAACCACGCATGCCTGCGTTTCACCAATCACATGCAGTCACTGGTGACGTTGGACCAATCAAACAGAGCCAGGCGGTCACATGACCCGACTTAAACAAGTTAAAAAACTTATTGGGGTGTTACCATTTAGTGGTCAATTGTGCAGAATATGTACTGTACTGTGCAATCTAATAATAAAAGTTTCAATCAATCAATCAAAAGTGTAAAGTAAAAAGGACACTTTTTATTTCAACCGTACTTCCCGTCAAAAGCCTAAAGACTGATCGCACAGTTCCTGTCTTCACAATAAAAGCGCCGCTCCATCGAGCCCGCGCTAACAAAATAAGAGTCTCCGAAAGCCAGCGCAAACAATCTAGCAAGCTACGAAGTTTCCCGCCAATGTATTTCTTGTAAAGTGTATAAAAACCAATATGGAAGCTGGACAAATAAAATGGCAAAAACCAACGACTTTCATGTGGTATTAGACAGAAAAGAGGAACTTTTTTTCTCCTCCATTTGAAAACGTGAACGTCTGATTCCAATCAATGCAAGTCATCACAATCAGGTAATACACCAACTTATATTCTTGTGTTCACGAAAGATAGGAATCTATATGTTAAACATGCATGTATATTCATTAAAACACCTTCGACATGTCAACAAAAACGGCAAAATAAATAAATATAACTTATATACTGTATATATAAATGTATGTATCTATGTATCTATGTATATATATATATATACATATATATATATATACATATATATATATATATATATATATATATATATATATGATATGTGTGTATAAATGATTCGTGTGTGTATAAATGATATGTGTGTGTATGTATATATGAGGTAGATCACCTCGAGTTGGTCATTTACTAAATAATTGATAAACGTTGAAAAACTTATTGGGGTGTTACCATTTAGTGGTCAATTGTGCAGAATATGTACTGTACTGTGCAATCTACTAATAAAAGTTTCAATCAATCAATGAATGCCTACTGAGGTTATGGTGCTGTTAAGTTATTGTGGCTCAATGTGCCATTTTTTAAATTTTATTTTAATGTACTATTATTTAATATATATTATTGTTTTAGTTGCTCAAGAGATATTCCTGGCTCTGAATTTCCTCATTGCCATTTTTATATTTTTGTGCATTATTTGTTGCCGTAATCAGGTTACTCATCAGTTACTCAGTACTTAAGTAGTTTTTTCACAACATACTTTTTACTTTTACTCAAGTAAATATTTGGATGACTACTCCTTACTTTTACTTGAGTAATAAATCTCTAAAGTAACTGTACTCTTACTTGAGTACAATTTCTGACTACTCTACCCACCTCTGCATATAGACATACATATATCCATGTATACATACATATGGACACACATATATCCTTTTATGCATACATATAGACATACATATATCCATGTATACATGCATATATCCATATATACATACATATAGATATACATATATCCATGTATACATACATATATCCATATATACATACATATATCCATGTATACATACATATATCCATATATACATACATATAGACATACATATAGCCATGTATACATACATATATCCATACATACATATATCCATATATACATACATATAGACATGTATACATACATATATCCATGTATACATACATATATCCATACATACATATATCCATATATACATACATATATCCATACATATAGACATGTATACATACATATATCCATGTATACATACATATATACATACATATATTCATATATACATACATATAAACATACATATATCCATGTATACATACATATAGACATGTATACATACATATATCTATGTATACATACATATAGACATACATATAGACATACATATATCCATATATACATACATATAGACATACATATATTCATGTATACATACATATATCCATATATACATACATATAGATATACATATATCCATGTATACATACATATATCCATATACACATACATATATCCATGTATACATACATATATCCACATATACATACATATATCCATACATATATCCATGTATACATACATATATCCATATATACATACATATATCCATATATACATACATATAGACATGTATACATACATATATCCATGTATACATACATATATACATAAATATATACATACATATATCCATATATAGATACATATAGACATGTATACATACATATATCCATGTATACATACATATATACATACATATATACATACATATATCCATGTATACATACATATAGACATGTATACATACATATATACATACATATATCCATATATACATACATATATCCATATATACATACATATATCCATATATACATACATATATCCATATATACATACATATATCCATATATACATACATATATCCATATATACATACATATATCCATATATACATACATATATCCATATATACATACATATATCCATATATACATACATATATCCATATATACATACATATATCCATATATACATACATATATCCATATATACATACATATATCCATGTATACATACATATAGACATACATACAAACACACACAGCTGATGAAAAGAAGATGTTTCACTATTTGACAATTTTCAGAAATGTTGAAAAGAGTTCAGTGAGGTGAGTGATGAAGACTTTAGTACCTGTTTGAGACTCAGCTTGCACTCGTTGACTTGGTATGTCGCTCTGTGTGAAGACAGGTGACAAGTCTTTCATCTGGCCGGTCACATGACATTTTGATGACTCCTCACCTTATTGTTGTCATGTAAAGGTGTGTTGATGGACACGTAGTGTCTGATCTTCCTGCACAAGAAGAACAGGTGTGAGGACTGCTGCTGCACACCTGGGACTTACCCTCCCTGTCTCAGGTGTGATCATGTGACTTACCCTCCCTGTCTCAGGTGTGATCATGTGACTTACCCTCCCTGTCTCAGGTGTGATCATGTGACTTACCCTCCCTGTCTCAGGTGTGATCATGTGACTTACCCTCCCTGTCTCAGGTGTGATCATGTGACTTACCCTCACTGTCTCAGGTGTGATCATGTGACTTACCCTCCCTGTCTCAGGCGTGATCATGTGACTTACCATCACTGTCTCAGGTGTGATCATGTGACTTACCCTCCCTGTCTCAGGTGTGATCATGTGACTTACCCTCCCTGTCTCAGGTGTGATCATGTGACTTACCCTCCCTGTCTCAGGTGTGATCATGTGACTTACCCTCCCTGTCTCAGGTGTGATCATGTGACTTACCCTCCCTGTCCCAGCACAGGTGTGATCTTCACATTTTGTTGGATGCTCTCTCCATCCTTCTTTTTGGCATAGTACACACCCTGCCACTCCTGGAACACACACACACACACACACACACACACACACACACACACACACCTGTGAGGTCAGGTGTTTGAACCCCTAAGCCTTTGAAGGGTAGTAGGAGCGCTCCTGGAGTCCAGTGCTACCGTCATGTCCCCCCCCCCCCCTGTTGCTTGCTGACCTTTGCTCTCCAGGTCATGAGATGACATCACAGCCTCCTGACCACATCACACACAACACTGACCACTCGCACCAGCCAGACATTTAATACTGCTTGTCCCCCTCGGGGTCAGTCGCAGTCTATCCTAGCTGCATTGGGGCAGAAGGTGTCGTAGACCCTGGACAAGGAAAGCAGGATAGGCCTTGGACAAAGAAGGAGGGGTAGACCCTGGACAAGGGAGGCGGGGTAGACCCTGGACAAAGAAGGAGGGGTAGACCCTGGACAAGGGAGACGGGGTAGACCCTGGACAAAGAAGGAGGGGTAGACCCTAGACAAGTGAGACGGTGTAGACCCTGGACAAGGAAAGCAGGATAGACCCTGGACAAAGAAGGAAGGGTAGACCCTAGACAAGGGAGCCGGGGTTGACCCTGGACAAGGAAAGAAGGATAGACCCTGGACAAAGAAGGAGGGGTAGACCCTAGACAAGGGAGACGGGGTGGACCCTGGACAAGGAAAGCAGGATAGACCCTGGACAAAGAAGGAGGGTTAGACCCTAGACAAGGGAGGGGGGGTAGACCCTGGACAAAGAAGGAGGCGTAGACCCTAGACAAGGGAGGCAGGGTACTCCCTGGACAAGGAAAGCGGGGTAGACCCTAGACAAAGAAGGAGACGTAGACCTTAGACAAGGGAGGCGGGGTAGACAATGGACAAAGAAGGTGGAGTAGACTCTAAAGAATTGAGGCATGGTAAATAATGAACAAAGAAAATGGGGTAGACCCTGGACAAAGAAGGAGGGGTAGACCCTAGACAAGGGAGGCGGCGTACACCCTGGACAAGTGTCTACCTCATGTTAGGGCCAACAGAGACAGAAAACATTCATACACACATTTAGACCTTAGTGTATTTATGACATTATATACATATACAGTATATATATATATAGATATATATATTTAATATACAGTATATATATATATATATATATATATATATATATATATATATATATATATATATATATATATACACGACATTATATACATATACAGTATATATATATATTTAATATACCATATATATATATATATATATATATATAGTATATTAAATATATATAAGTTGGACTTTGGTCCTTCAAAAGGCAGATTTTGGTCCTTCAAAAGGCGGACTTTGTGTGTATATATATATATACATATATATATATATACACACACACACACACACACATATATATATACATTTTTTTTTTAATTTTATTTATTTATTTATTTTTAAATTGATCTCAACTCTGTACACTGTTGCTAGAATTTTAATTTTCCTGAAGGAATCAATAAAGTACTATCTATCTATATACACACATATATATATATATATATATATATATATATATATATATATATATATATGTGTGTGTATATATATATATATATATATATATATAAAATATATATATATATATATATATGTATCCATCCATCCATCCATTTATCTTCTTCCGCTTATCCGAGGTCGGGTCGCGGGGGCAACAGCCTAAGCAGGGAAACCCAGACTTCCCTCTCCCCAGCCACTTCGTCTAGCTCTTCTCGGGGGATCCCGAGGCGTTCCCAGGCCAGCCGGGAGACATAGTCTTCCCAACCTGTCCTGGGTCTTCCCCGTGGCCTCCTACCGGTTGGACATGCCCTAAACACCTCCCTAGGGAGGCCTTTGGGTGGCATCCTGACCAGATGCCCGAACCACCTCATCTGGCTCCTCTCCGAGCAGCGGCTTTACTTTGAGTTCCTCCCGAATGGCAGAGTTTCCCACCCTATCTCTAAGGGAGAGACCCGCCACACCGTGATTTTGTCCTTTCGGTCATGACCCAAAGCTCATGACCATAGGTGAGGATGGGAACGTAGATCGACCGGTAAATTGAGAGCTTTGCCTTCCGGCTCAGCTCCTTCTTCACCACAACGGATCGGTACGACGTCCGCATTACTGAAGACGCCGCACCGATCCGCCTGTCGATCTCACGATCCACTCTTCCCCCACTCGTGAACAAGACTCCTAGGTACTTGAACTCCTCCACTTGGGGCAGGGTCTCCTCCCCAACCCGGAGATGGCATTCCACCCTTTTCCGGGCGAGAACCATGGACTCCGACTTGGAGGTGCTAATTACAAATAAATTCTTTGAAATTCCTACAATGTGAATTCCTGGATTTTTTTTTTTCACATTCTGTCTCTCACAGTTGAAGTGTACCTATGATGAAAATGACAGACCTCTGTCATCATTTTAAGTGGGAGAACTTGCACAATGGCTGGCTGACTAAATACTATATATATATATATATATATATATATATATATATATATATATATATATATACATATATATATATATATAAAATTGGATGCTTGTTACCTTTCCTTGGTGGATGCAGGAGTTTATGGTTTCAAGGAGATCAGGTTTGTTCTTCTCACTTTTAGGCACTTCTATTATTTCCTTCCCGATGAGTTCCTCTTGCTGGTACCCCATCATGGACTCGTAGGCAGGGTTCACATACTGACAAGGAAAACATATTTTTTTATTTCATCCTATACTAATAATTTGGTACTTCTACCAAAATGTATATTAATACTTTTCAAAACTATTCAAAATAAAGGGGAAGTACAAAAATGTCAATGTTGGCTTTATTTGAAGAGAAAATCTTACAATACAAGATGGATAAGTTTCCTGTTGCACTCCAAGAACAACTTGCAATGTTCCATTTTACACTCAAGGATCAGGTTGCAATAAAATACAAAGATTTATTAACATTATATAAAATGCTTCCTGATTTATGGTTGCTACTCCTGGTCTGTGCTTTGAGACAACTACAATTATTAGAAAGTATTCAAAACAAACCTATGGATAAAAGTAGTGGGATAAGACATGGAGCAGGTAAAACACACCTTTGTTAAAGGTAAAACCCAAATCTAGCAAATTGTTACACAATTCAGTCATTTTATTTGCACTAGTGGAGCTGTTTGGACACAATACCCAGCAATTTGTTTGGTAAGGCCTTTAATCCCAGGAACACCATGCCGACCGTCAGGCATGGTGGTGGTAGTATTATGCTCTGGGTCTGTTTTGCTACCAATGGAACTGCTGCTTTAAATGGGACAATGAAAAAGGAGAATTAGCTCCAAATTGTTCAGGACAAGCTAAAGTCATCAGGGGGGAGGTTGGGTCTTGGGCACAGTTGGGTGTTCCAACAGGACAATGACCCCAAGCACACCTCAAATGTTGGCACTATTGGCACCGATGTTGGCACTATTGGCACAGACGTTGGCACTATTGGCACCGCCGTTGGCACTATTGGCACCGACGTTGGCACTATTGGCACCGATGTTAGCATTATTGGCACCGATGTTAGCATTATTGGCACCGATGTTGGCACTATTGGCACCGACGTTGGCATTATTGGCACCGATGTTGGCATTATTGGCACCGATGTTGGCATTATTGGCACCGATGTTGGCATTATTGGCACCGATGTTGGCATTATTGGCACCGATGTTGGAATTATTGGCACCGATGTTGGCATTATTGGCACCGATGTTAGCATTATTGGCACCGATGTTGGCACTATTGGCACCGATGTTGGCATTATTGGCACCGATGTTGGCATTATTGGCACCGATGTTGGCATTATTGGCACCGATGTTGGCATTATTTGCACCGATGTTGGCACTATTGGCACCGATGTTGGCATTATTGGCACCGATGTTGGCATTATTTGCACCGATGTTGGCACTATTGGCACCGATGTTGGCATTATTGGCACCGACGTTGGCATTATTGGCACCGACGTTGGCATTATTGGCACCGACGTTGGCATTATTGTCACCGACGTTTGCATTATTGGCACCGATGTTAGCATTATTGGCACCGATGTTGGCATTATTGGCACTGATGTTGGCATTATTGGCACCGACGTTGGCATTATTGTCACCGACGTTTGCATTATTGGCACCGACGTTAGCATTATTGGCACCGATGTTGGCATTATTGGCACCGACGTTGGCATTATTGTCACCGACGTTGGCACTATTGGCACCGACGTTGGCACTATTGACACCTACGTTGGCATTATTGGCACCGACGTTGGCATTATTGGCACCGACGTTGGCATTATTGGCACCGATGTTGGCATTATTGGCACCGATGTTGGCATTATTGGCACCGATGTTGGCATTATTGGCACCGATGTTGGCATTATTGGCACCGATGTTGGCACTATTGGCACCGATGTTGGCACTATTGGCACCGATGTTGGCATTATTGGCACCGATGTTGGCATTATTGGCACCGATGTTGGCATTATTGGCACCGATGTTGGCATTATTGGCACCGATGTTGGCACTATTGGCACCGATGTTGGCATTATTGGCACCGATGTTGGCATTATTGGCACCGATGTTGGCATTATTGGCACCGATGTTGGCATTATTGGCACCGATGTTGGCACTATTGGCACCGATGTTGGCACTATTGGCACCGATGTTGGAATTATTGGCACCGATGTTGGAATTATTGGCACCGATGTTGGCATTATTGGCACCGATGTTGGCACTATTGGCACCGATGTTGGCACTATTGGCACCGATGTTGGCATTATTGGCACCGATGTTGGAATTATTGGCACCGATGTTGGCATTATTGGCACCGATGTTGGCACTATTGGCACCGATGTTGGCACTATTGGCACCGATGTTGGCACTATTGGCACCGATGTTGGCACTATTGGCACCGATGTTGGCATTATTGGCACCGATGTTGGCATTATTGGCACCGATGTTGGCACTATTGGCACCGATGTTGGCATTATTGGCACCGATGTTGGCATTATTGGCACCGATGTTGGCATTATTGGCACCGATGTTGGCATTATTGGCACCGATGTTGGCATTATTGGCACCGATGTTGGCATTATTGGCACCGATGTTGGCATTATTGGCACCGATGTTGGCACTATTGGCACCGATGTTAGCATTATTGGCACCGATGTTGGCACTATTGGCACCGATGTTGGCACTATTGGCACCGATGTTGGCATTATTGGCACCGATGTTGGCATTATTGGCAACGATGTTGGCATTATTGGCACCGATGTTGGCATTATTGGCACCGATGTTGGCATTATTGGCACCGATGTTAGCATTATTGGCACCAATGTTGGCATTTTTGGCGCCAATGTTGGCATTATTGGCACCGATGTTGGCATTATTGGCACCAAAGTTAGCATTATTGGCACCGATGTTGGCATTATTGGCACAATTGTGAGTCCAAAACTATTTCTTTATGTGGGACAGTAATCTACACTGAAGAATCTACAATCGATCATTAATAATCAATAATTTTTAATCAATAATCTATCGTCTTTTGTATTGTCAAGAGAAAAGATTAACAAGGAGATGATGAGACTTCAGGTGCAGGTGTTTAAAAGGACAACCACGACGACAACAACAACAACAAGGACAATGACGACAACAACGACGACGACAACAAGAAGGACAACTACAATGACAAAAACGACAATAGCAACAGGGACAACAACAAGGACAATGACGACAACAACAATAACTACAACAACTGCGACAACAACAATAATAACAACAACTACAATAACAATGACAATAACAACAACAACAAGGACGACGACAATGACAAAAACGACAATAACAAGGACAATAACAACAAGGACAATGACGACAACAATACCTACAACAACAATAACAACGACAATGACAACAAGGACAACAACAAGGACAATGACAACAAGGACAACAACAAGGACAATGACGACAACAATACCTACAACAACAATAACAAGGACAACAACAAGGACAATGACGACAACAATACCTACAACAACAACAATAACAACGACAATGACAACAACAAGGAAAATGACGACAGCAATACCTACAACAACAATAACAAGGACAACAACAAGGACAATGACGACAACAATACCTACAACAACAACAATAACAACGACAATGACAAAGACAACAACAAGGACAATGACGACAACAATACCTAAAACAATAACAACGACAATGACAACAATGACAACAACAAGGACAATGACGACAACAATACCTACAACGACAACGCCAACAAGGACAACAACGAGGACAATGACGACAACAATACCTACAACAACAACAACAACGACAATGACAACAACAAGGACAATGACGACAACAATACCTACAACAACAACAATAACAACGACAATGACAACAACAAAGACAATGACGACAACAATACCTACAACAACAACAATAACAACGACAATGACAACAACAAGGACAATGACGACAACAATACCTACAACAACAATGCCAATGACAACAAGGACAACAACAAGGACAATGACGACAACAATACCTAAAACAATAACAACGACAAGGACAATAACAACAACAACAACAACAAGGACAATGACGACAACAATACCTAAAACAATAACAATGACAATGACAACAAGGACAATAACAACAACGACAAGGACAATGACGACAACAACAATAACTATAACAAGGACAACAACAATAATAACAACAACAATAACAAGGACAAGAAGAAGAGAATGTGGAGGATGTGTCACCTGAATGACTTGATCTTCAGAAATGATCTGGACGGCCTCCTGACTTTGTTCCAGAGCTGTGAAGATGGAGGCTGCAGCTCTGCTCAGGGAAGAGAAAATACAAGCTTTCATTGTACAACATCATCATTGTAGTAACAACAATACTACTAATAATCATCTTAATAATCACACTAACAATACTTTTAATACTAGTAATAATCATATTAATGGAAGTCATTGTAATAAGCATAACTCTAATTATGATAATAATAATAATAATAATGATGAATACATAGTAATAAGTATAACTCTAATAATGATAATAATAATAATAATGATGAATACATAGTAATAAGTATAACTCTAATAATAATAATGATGATGATGAAGACATAAAAATAATAATAATGAAGACATAGTAATAGTAATAATAATAATGATGAAGACATAGTAATAATAATGATGAAGACATAGTAATAATACTAATAATAATGTTGAAGAAATAGTGATAATAACAATAATAATAATAATAATGACGACATAGTAATAATAATAATAATGATAATGAAGACATAGTAATAATAATGATGAAGTTGTACTAATAATCATAATAACATCATTGTAATAATAATAATAGTAATAAAAATAATGATGATGATGATGAAGACATAGCAATAATAATAAAAATAATGATGGAGACAAATAATAATGATGATGATGAAGACAGTAATAATAATAATAACACTACTACTAATAATAATAATGATGAAGACATAGCAATAATAATAATGATGATGAAGACAATGGTAATAATAATATTAGTAATACTAATAATACTAATGATGATGATGAATACATAGTAATATAATAATAATAATAATGATGATGATGATGATGATGATGATGATGGAGACATAATAATAATACTACTACTAATGATAATGATGAAGACATAATCGTAATACTAAAAATAGTAATACTAGTATTACTAATGATGATGACGAAGACATCGTAATAATACTGATGATGATGATGATGATGATGAAGACATAGTAATAATAATGAAGAAGATGATGATGACATAGTAATAATAATGATGACGATGACGATGAAGACATAGTAATAAGGATGATGAAGAAGACATAGTAATAATGATGATGATGATGAAGACAGTAATAACGATGATGATGCTGAAGACATAGTAATAATGATGATGATGAAGACATAGTAATAATGATGATGCTGAAGACATAGTAATAATAATAATGATGATGATGATGAAGACATAGTAATAATAATGTTGAAGATGATGAAGAAGACATAGTAATAATGATGATGATAAGGAAGAAGACATAGTAATGATGATGATGATTAAGACAGTGATAATGATGATGAAGACATAGTAATAACAATGATGATGAAGATGAAGAAGACATAGTAATAATGATGATGATGCTGAAGACATAGTAATAACAATAATGATGATGAAGACAGTAATAACGATGATGATGCTGAAGACATAGTAATAATAATAATAGTAATGATGATGATGATGAAGAAGACAGTAATAATGATGATGATGCTGAAGACATAGTAATAATAATGATGATGATGCTGAAGACATAGTAATAATGATGATGATGATGAAGAAGACCTAGAAGGTGGTAAGCTGACCTGAGTTTGAGGTGTGCCAGCAGCTCTCCGTGTTGCAGCTGCAGCAGCTCGTTGTAACAAGTCATCATGTTGGCATTCTCCACATATCTCTGGGGTCAGAGGTCACACTATTGTTTACTGCAGGTCACATGATGTCATCATCATATTGTTGTTGTTATCAGCAGCTCACCCTGTTGAAGCCAGCATTGATCAGTGGCATGATGGACACGTCCTCTCTGTCCGGCCTTCAGAACAACACAGCAGCACATCAACGTCCATCAATGTCAGCAATGAAGGTCAACAATTTAAGTCAACGATAAACGTAAACAATGAACATGTGACCTACCCCTTGACTAATGTGACTTACCCCCTGACTGACGTGACTTACCTCCTGACTGACATGACCTACCTACTGACAAATGTGACTTACCTCCTGACTGACATGACCTACCTACTGACAAATGTGACTTACCTCCTGACTGACATGACCTACCTACTGACAAATGTGACCTACCTCCTGACTGACGTGACCTACCTACTGACAAATGTGACTTACCTCCTGACTGACATGATCTACTTACTGACAAATGTGACTTACCCCCTGACTGACGTGACCTACTTCCTGACTGACGTGACCTACCTACTGACAAATGTGACTTACCCTCTGACTGACATGACCTACCTCCAGACTAATGTGACTTACCTCCTGACTGACATGACCTACCTTCTGACTAATGTGACCTACCTACTGACTGACGTGACCTACCTACTGACTGACGTGACCTACCTCCAGACTAATGTGACTTACCTCCTGACTGACGTGACCAACCTCCTGACTGACGTGACCTACCTACTGACAGATGTGACCTACCTCCTGAATAACATGACTTACCTTCTGACTACGGCCACCATCACAGTGTTTTCTGCACAGCTGAGTGCTCTCATGGACCTGCACATAAACACATAGAGAAGACAGGGCATCACATCAAAGGCTTTGCTCTTTTTCACGCTCCCAATGTACCGCACAGCTCCGGCGCTGGTCCAGGACCGCTCAGCCGCCCGTGGTGAGAGTCCAGGACTGCTCACCCGCCCGTGGTGAGAGTCCAGGACCGCTCAGCCGCCCGTGGTGAGAGTCCAGGACTGCTCAGCCGGCCGTGGTGAGAGTCCAGGACTGCTCACCCGCCCGTGGTGAGAGTCCAGGACCGTTCAGGCGGCCGTGGTGAGAGTCCAGGACCGCTCAGCCGGCCGTGGTGAGAGTCCAGGACTGCTCACCCGCCCGTGGTGAGAGTCCAGGACCGCTCAGCCGCCCGTGGTGAGAGTCCAGGACTGCTCAGCCGGCCGTGGTGAGAGTCCAGGACTGCTCACCCGCCCGTGGTGAGAGTCCAGGACCGTTCAGGCGGCCGTGGTGAGAGTCCAGGACCGCTCAGCCGGCCGTGGTGAGAGTCCAGGACTGCTCACCCGCCCGTGGTGAGAGTCCAGGACCGCTCAGCCGCCCGTGGTGAGAGTCCAGGACTGCTCAGCCGGCCGTAGTGAGAGTCCAGGACTGCTCACCCACTTGTGGTGCAAGTCCAGGACCGCTCACTTGCCCGTGGTGAGAGTCCAGGACCGCTCAGCCGTCCGTGGTGAGAGTCCAGGACCGCTCACCCGCTCGTGGTGAGAGTCCAGGACCGCTCACCCGCCCGTGGTGAGAGTCCAGGACCGCTCAGCCGGCTGTGGTGAGAGTACAGGACTGCTCACCCGCCTGTGGTGCGAGTCCAGGACCGCTCACCCGCCCATGGTGAGAGTCCAGGACCGCTCACCTGCCCGTGGTGAGAGTCCAGGACCGCTCACCCGCTCGTGGTGAGAGTCCAGGACCGCTCAGCCGGCCGTGGTGAGAGTCCAGGATCGCTCACCCGCCCGTGGTGAGAGTCCAGGATCGCTCACCCGCCCGTGGTGAGAGTCCAGGACCGCACACCCGCCCGTGGTGAGAGTTCAGGACCGCTCAGGCGGCCGTGGTGAGAGTCCAGGACCGCACACCCGCCCGTGGTGAGAGTCCAGGACCGCTCAGTCGCCCATGGTGAGGGTCCAGGACCGCTCAGCCGGCCGTGGTGAGAGTCCAGGACTGCTCACCCACTTGTGGTGCAAGTCCAGGACCGCACACCCGCCCGTGGTGAGAGTTCAGGACCGCTCAGGCGGCCGTGGTGAGAGTCCAGGACCGCACACCCGCCCGTGGTGAGAGTCCAGGACCGCTCAGTCGCCCGTGGTGAGGGTCCAGGACCGCTCAGCCGGCCGTGGTGAGAGTCCAGGACTGCTCACCCACTTGTGGTGCAAGTCCAGGACCGCTCACTTGCCCGTGGTGAGAGTCCAGGACCGCTCAGTCGCCCGTGCTGAGGGTCCAGGACCGCTCAGCCGGCCGTGGTGAAAGTCCAGCACCGCTCAGCCGGCCGTGGTGAGAGTCCAGGACCGCTCACAGCTTCACAAGGGTCTGTGTTAGTATTATTAACTTACAACGGCATTATTTTTGTATCGTTTCGCTTTCACTAATAAATTCACTAAAACGTAAGCGTGGAATTACCGAGTCTGTTTAGCTGAGTTGAGAGCTAGCTTGCGCAGCTAATGGGTCAATGGCCATGACTTCTGTTTTGTTTGATCATCTGTTTTACTGCCCTGTTACAGACACCGTTTGGGAACAATTGAGGTATGTAAATAAACATTTACAGAATATTTTCTACCATCTGCGGCAATGTCAAAATATGTATTCCTTCTAAAATATTGTGGGTGTGGCTTAAATACCAGCGTTCTGTTTACCCCGAGAAGTACGGTAGATTCCCAACTTTTTTTTTAATCAGAACCCTCTTTTACATTCTGTCTTCCTCCCTGAAGTGTAAAGTTTAGTGTGGAGGACAAGGATCCATGGCGAGGTCCTACCGGCACAGTGCTTCAGCGTCAAAGTGTCTGGAATGTCGGTGGTCGATGAGGACGAGGTGGTGGTGTTTTTGGGCGAAGCACTGGAGGGCGGACTCGGGCGTGCGTGCCAGGCTGCAGCTGTAGTTGGCTCGCTCACACGCCCAGCAGAAGGCGCTGCTCTGACTGTCCTCTTTGGCAAAAACTAAAAGTACCTGCAAGAGAAGACAGAGCTGCTGCTCAGTCAGGTGACTTCTTCCAGGAAGTGGTGGTCAACCAAGACAAGACGGGTGTTAGAAAAGTACTTGATTGATCCCTGGGCGGAATTCAGCAACGTGGAATGTTGAGCAACTATCTCCATTTCAACAACATATTCCATTAAAAGAAGAACAAAGATGTATACTCTGTACTTGTTGGCCCTCAGGAGCCTCCGGAGCAAGTCATGGCTAATGCTAACGCTAAAGAGGGCGGGACATGTTGTCAGTGGTTTGCTTTTCTGGCAACATGAGTGCAACTAATGCTGCAAAGTTGGTCGGAAAAACACGTCTCAGGACCTTCAGTCCACCACAACTGGACTGATCAAGTCTTACAGACTTAGACTGGTCACATCTAGTCTTAGACAGGTCACATCTAGTCTTATACTTAGACTGGTCACATCTAGTCTTATACTTAGACTGGTCACATCTAGTCTTAGACTTAGACTGGTCACATCTAGTCTTATACTTAGACAGGTCACATCTAGTCTTATACTTGGACTGGTCACATCTAGTCTTAGACTGGTCACATCTAGTCTTACTTCTTAGATTGGTCACATCTAGTCTTAGACTTAGATTGGTCACATCTAGTCTTAGACCTAGATTGCTCACATCTAGTCTTATACTTAGACTGGTCACATCTAGTCTTAGACAGACTGGTCACATCTAGTCTTAGACTTAGACTGGTCACATCTAGTCTTAGTCTTAGACTGGTCACATCTAGTCTTATACTTAGACTGGTCACATCTAGTCTTAGACTTAGACTGGTCACATCTAGTCTTATACTTAGACTGGTCACACCTAGTCTTATACTTAGACTGGTCACATCTAGTCTTATACTTAGACTGGTCACATCTAGTCTTATACTTAGACTGGTCTCATTTAGTCTTAGACTTAGACTGGTCCCATTTAGTCTTATACTTAGACTGGTCACATCTAGTCTTATACTTAGACTGGTCCCATTTAGTCTTAGACTTAGACTGGTCACATCTAGTCTTAGACTGGTCACATCTAGTCTTACTTCTTGGACTGGTCACATCTAGTCTTAGACTTAGACTGGTCACATCTAGTCTTAGACTCAGACTGGTCACATCTAATGTTAGACTTAGACTGGTCACATCTAGTCTTAGACTGGTCACATCTAGTCTTACTTCTTGGATTGGTCACATCTAGTCTTAGACTGGTCACATCTAGTCTTATACTTAGACTGGTCACATCTAGTCTTAGACTGGTCACATCTAGTCTTAGACTGGTCACATCTAGTCTTAGACTTAGACTGGTCACATCTAGTCTTAGACTTAGACTGGTCACATCTAGTCTTAGACTTAGACTGGTCACATCTAGTCTTACTTCTTAGATTGGTCACATCTAGTCTTAGACTTAGATTGGTCACATCTAGTCTTAGACTTAGATTGGTCACATCTAGTCTTAGACTTAGATTGGTCACATCTAGTCTTAGACCTAGATTGCTCACATCTAGTCTTATACTTAGACTGGTCACATCTAGTCTTAGTCTTAGACTGGTCACATCTAGTGTTAGACTTAGACTGGTCACATCTAGTCTTAGACTGGTCACATCTAGTCTTACTTCTTAGATTGGTCACATCTAGTCTTAGACTTAGATTGATCACATCTAGTCTTAGACTGACATTGGTCATATATAGTCTTACTTTTTAAATTGGTCACATCTAGTGTTAGACTTAGACTGGTCACATCTAGTCTTAGACTGGTCACATCTAGTCTTACTTCTTAGACTGGTCACATCTAGTCTTACTTCTTAGATTGGTCACATCTAGTCTTAGACTTAGATTGGTCACATCTAGTCTTAGACTTAGATTGGTCACATCTAGTCTTAGACTTAGATTGGTCACATCTAGTCTTAGACCTAGACTGGTCACATCTAGTCTTAGACCTAGACTGGTCACATCTAGTCTTAGACCTAGACTGGTCACATCTAGTCTTAGACCTAGACTGGTCACATCTAGTCTTATACTTAGACTGGTCACATCTAGTCTTATACTTCGACTGGTCACATTTAGTCTTAGACTTCGACTGGTCACATTTAGTCTTAGACTTAGACTGGTCACATTTAGTCTTAGACTTAGACTGGTCACATCTAGTGTTAGACTTAGACTGGTCACATCTAGTCTTAGACTGGTCACATCTAGTCTTAGACTTGTCACATCTAGTCTTACTTCTTAGATTGGTCACATCTAGTCTTAGACTGGTCACATCTAGTCTTACTTCTTAGATTGGTCACATCTAGTCTTAGACTTAGATTGATCACATCTAGTCTTAGACTGACATTGGTCATATATAGTCTTACTTTTTAAATTGGTCACATCTAGTCTTATACTTAAAATGGTTCACATCTAGTGTTAGACTTAGATGGGTCACATCTAGTCTCAGACTTTGGTCTACTCTTACATCTTAGATTATTCACATCGAGTCTTAAATTTAGATTGGTCACATCTAGTCTTACTTCTTACATTGTTCACATCTAGTCTTAGTCACAGATCAGTCACATCTAGTGTTAGACTTAGATTGGTCACATCTAGTCTTGAACTTAGATTGGTCACATTTAGTCTTATTTCTTAGATTGGTCAAATCTAGTTTTAGACACAGATGGGTCACATCTAGTCTTAAACTTAGATGGGTCACATCTAGTCTTAGACTAATATATGATAATACAAACCCCGTTTCCATATAAATTGGGAAATTGTGTTTGAATAAACAGAATACAATGATATGAAAATCCTTTTCAAGCCATATTCAGTTGAATATGCTACAAAGACAACACCGATAACCATTTTTTTTTGTGCAAATAATCATTAACTTTAGAATTTGATGCCGGCAACACGTGACAAAGAAGTTGGGAAAGGTGGCAATAAATACTGATAAAGTTGAGGAATGCTCATCAAACACTTATTTGGAACATCCCACAGGTGTGCAGGCTAATTGGGAACAGGTGGGTGCCATAATTGGCTATAAAAAGAGCTTCCCAAAAACTGCTCAGTCTTTCACAAGAAAGGATGGGGCGAGGTACACCCCTTTGTCCACAACTGCGTGAGCAAATAGTCAAACAGTTTAAGAACAACCTTTCTCAAAGTGCAATTGCAAGAAATTTAGGGATTTCAACATCTACGCTCCATAATATCATCAAAAGGTTCAGAGAATCTGGAGAAATCACTCCACGTAAGCGGCATGGCCGGAAACCAACATTGAATGACCGTGACCTTCCATCCCTCAGACGGCACTGTATCAAATACAGTCATCAATTTCTAAAGGATATCACCACATGGGCTCAGGAACACTTCAGAAAACCACTGTCACTAAATACAGTTGGTCGCTACATCTGTAAGTGCAAGTTAAAGCTCTACTATGCAAAGCCGAAGCCATTTATCAACAACATCCAGAAACGCCGCCGGCTTCTCTGGGCCCGAGATCATCTAAGATGGACTGATGCAAAGTGGAAAAGTGTTCTGTGGTCTGACGAGTCCACATTTCAAATAGTTTTTGGAAATATCCGACATGGTGTCATCCGGACCAAAGGGGAAGCGAACCATCCAGACTGTTATCGATGCAAAATTCAACATATGCTGCCATCCAAGCGCCGTCATTTTCATGGACGCCCCTGCTTATTTCAGCAAGACAATGCCAAGCCACATTCAGCACGTGTTACAACAGCGTGGCTTCGTGAAAAAAAGAGTGCGGGTGCTTTCCTGGCCCGCCTGCAGTCCAGACCTGTCTCCCATGGAAAATGTGTGGCGCATTATGAAGCGTAAAATAGGACAGCGGAGACCCCGGACTGTTGAAGGACTGAAGCTCTACATAAAACAAGAATGGGAAAGAATTCCACTTTCAAAGCTTCAACAATTAGTTTCCTCAGTTCCCAAACGTTGTTCAAAGAAAAGGTGATGTAACACAGTGGTGAACATGCCCTTTCCCAACTACTTTGGCACGTGTTGCAGCCATGAAATTCTAAGTTAATTATTATTTGCAAAAAAAATGTAGTTTATGAGTTTGAACATCAAATATATTGTCTTTGTAGCATATTCAACTGAATATGGGTTGAAAAGGATTTGCAAATCATTGTATTCTGTTTATATTTACATCTAACACAATTTCCCAACTCATATGGAAACGGGGTTTGTATGATAATGATGATACATGTTTGTAAATATGATATGATGATACATGTATGTAAATATGATAATATGATATCACACACCTGAAGTGAGTCTTGAAGTAACTTCATTGGTCCAAACTGCACCTGTGTCAATGTGCTCTGAAACACAACAAGTACACACATTAGTACTTCAAAGTATTTGACATACACTGGAGCAATACATGAAATTATTTTAAATACACTATAGTACTACATGAAAGTATTTAAGTACACTACAGTAATACATGAAAGCATTATGGTACACTACAGTATTACAAGAAAGTATTTCAAGTACACTATAGTAATACATGAAAGTATTTTAAACACCCTATAGTATTACAAGAAAGTATTTTAAGTACACTATAGTAATACATGAAAGTATTTTCATCAGATATTTGATGTCATTGTAGGATATTTCCAAAGGTATAAAAAGGTGTGGCAGTATTTGTTCCCCAACAGATGTTTCAGCAGAAAAGGAAGAGTAACAAAACCTGGATATACTTTGGAGTAGTCAATGTACAGCTTGTATTGTAGTAAAACACATGAAGGTCCTCGTGTCACAGAAAAGTCAATAATAATTACAAGTAATTAATTATTGTAATAATAATAACTGTAATGAATGGAGAGTGAGACAAGTCATAATTTTAATAAAAATTGCAATGAATGGTGAGGGAGACAAGTCATAATTGTAATAATAATAATAATAATAATAATAATTGTAAATAATGGAGAGTAAGACAAGTCAGAATTGTAATAATAATAATAGTAATTGTAATGAACGGAGAGTGAGACAAGTCATAATAATAATAATTGTAATGAATGGAGAGTGAGACAAGTCATCATTTTAATAAAAATTGCAATGAATGGAGGGTGAGACAAGTCATAATTGTAATAATAATAATAATAATTGTAATGAATGGAGAGTAAGACAAGTCATAATTGTAATAATAATTGCAATGAATGGAGAGGGAGACAAGTCATAATTGTAATAATAATAATAATAATAATAATAATAATAATAATTGTAATTAATGGAGAGTAAGACGAGTCATAATTGTAATAATAATAATAATAGTAATTATAATGAATGGAGAGTGAGACAAGTCATAATAATTGTAATGAATGGAGAGTGAGACAAGTCATAATTTTAATAAAAATTGCAATGAATGCAGAGTGAGACAAATCATAATTGTAATAATAATAATAATTGCAATGAATGGAGAGGGAGACAAGTCATAATAATAATAATAATAATAATAATAATAATAGTAATTGTAATGAATGGAGAGTGAGACAAGTCATAATAGTAATAATAATAATAATAATAATGAATAGAGAGTGAGACAAGTCATAATAATAATAATAATAATAATAATAATAATAATGAATGGAGAGTGAGATAAGTCATAATAATAATAAAAATAATAATAATAATGAATGGAGAGTGAGACAAGTCATAATAATAATAATGATAAAAATAATAATAACAATGAATGGAGAGTGAGACAAGTAGAAATGTAGAAAGAGAAATAGGACAGCTGTTAAGAATTGTGGGTTAAGCTACTGTAAGTTGGCTGGGACAAACATGATGGCAGGTGATGTCTACTTACTTACTTACTTACATACATACATACATACATACATATATACATACATACATACATACATATATACATACATACATACATATATACATACATACATACATATATACATACATACATACATATATACATATATACATATATACATACATACATACATACATATACTATAGCTCAGTTGGTAGAGTGGCCGTGCCAGCAACTTGAGGGTTCAAGGTTTGATCCCCGCTTCCCCCATCCTAGTCACTACCATTGTGTCCTTGGGCAAGGCACTTGAGCCACCTGCTCCCAGTGCCACCCACACTGCTTTAAATGCAACTGAGATATTGGCTTTCACTATGTAAAGCGCTTTGAGTCACTAGAGAAAAAGTGCTATATAAATATAATTTACTTCCCTTCACTTCACTTCCTGTGTACCTCTTCACAGGTATTTAAGGTATTTAGCCCCTTATTGCTCCGCTGTCTGGGTGACAATGTTTCACATCTAAGTGGACTTGAATCAGGACCACCTAACATCTAAGTGGACTTGAATCAGGACCACCTCACATCTAAGTGGACTTGAATCAGGACCACCTCACATCTAAGTGGACTTGAATCAGGACCACCTCACATCTAAGTGGACTTGAATCAGGACCACCTCACATCTAAGTGGACTTGAATCAGGACCACCTCACATCTACGTGGACTTGAATCAGGACCACCTCACATCTAAGTGGACTTGAATCAGGACCACCTCACATCTAAGTGGACTTGAATCAGGACTCAGGACCACCTCACATCTACGTGGACTTGAATCAGGACCACCTCACATCTACGTGGACTTGAATCAGGACCACCTCACATCTAAGTGGACTTGAATCAGGACCACCTCACATTTAAGTAGACTTGAATCAGGACCACCTCACATCTAAGTGGACTTGAATCAGGACCACCTCACATTTAAGTAGACTTGAATCAGGACTACCTCACATCTAAGTGGACTTGAAACAGGACCACCTCACAAGCTTGGCTTCTTCAGTGTTTTGACTGCTTGGATGACTTGTGACTCCTGACTTGTGAGTGGTGACTTGTGACTTCTGACTTAGGATTGGGGACTCCTGACTTGTGAATGGTGACTTGTGATTGGTGACTCCTGAATTGTAAGTGGTGACTTGTGACTTCTGACTAGTGATTGGTGACTCCTGATTTGTTAGTGGTGATGTGAGTGGTAACTGGTGACTCCTGACTTGTGACATGTGAGTGGTGACTCCTGACTTGTAAGTGGTGACTCCTGACTTCTGACCAGTGATTGGTGACTCCTGATTTGTGAGTGGTGATGTGAGTGGTAACTGGTGACTCCTGACTTGTGACATGTGAGTGGTGACTCATGACTTGTGAGTGGTGACTTGTGATTGGTGACTCCTGACTTGTGACATGTGAGTGGTGACTCCTGACTTGTGAGTGGTGACTTGTGAGTGGTAACTGGTGACTCCTGACTTGTGACATGTGAGTGGTGACTCCTGACTTGTGAGTGGTGACTCCTGACTTGTGATTGGTGACTCCTGATTTGTTAGTGGTGATATGAGTGGTAACTGGTGACTCCTGACTTGTGACATGTGAGTGGTGACTTGTGAGTGGTGACGTGAGTTGTAACTGGTGACTCCTGACTTGTGACATGTGAGTGGTGACTCCTGACTTGTGATTGGTGACTCCTGATTTGTTAGTGGTGATATGAGTGGTAACTGGTGACTCCTGACTTGTGACATGTGAGTGGTGACTCCTGACTTGTGAGTGGTGACTCCTGACTTGTAAGTGGTGACTCCTGACTTCTGACCAGTGATTGGTGACTCCTGATTTGTGAGTGGTGATGTGAGTGGTAACTGGTGACTCCTGACTTGTGACATGTGAGTGGTGACTCCTGACTTGTGAGTGGTGACTTGTGATTGGTGACTCCTGAATTGTAACTGGTGACTCCTGACTTGTGAGTGGTGACTTGTGAGTGGTGACGTGAGTGGTAACTGGTGACTCCTGACTTGTGACATGTGAGTGGTGACTCCTGACTTGTGAGTGGTGACTCCTGACTTGTGATTGGTGACTCCTGAATTGTAACTGGTGACTCCTGACTTGTGAGTGGTGACTCCTGACTTGTGAGTGGTGACGTGAGTGGTAACTGGTGACTCCTGACTTGTGAAATGTGAGTGGTGACTCCTGACTTGTGAGTGGTGACTCCTGACTTGTGACATGTGAGTGGTGACTCCTGATTTGTGAGTGGTGACGTGAGTGGTAACTGGTGACTCCTGACTTGTGAGTGGTGACTCCTGAATTGTAACTGGTGACTCCTGACTTGTGACATGTGAGTGGTGACTCCTGACTTGTGAGTGGTGACTTGTGAGTGGTGACGTGAGTGGTAACTGGTGACTCCTGACTAGTGAGAGGTGACTAGTGTGAGTTAGTCTGCACCACACAGCAATACTTGGACTTGCATTGCAGACTTTAAAGAATGGCAGCAAAACAGTCTGAGAAGATAAGTGAGTGTCCTCCAACTTTGACACACACACACACACACACACACACACACACACACACACACACACACACACACACACACACACGCACACACACACAGCTGGAGCACATGACACACTCATGCGCTCCAAGAATGACAGTCCCAATAGTGTGTGTGTACAGAAGTATGTACAGTATATATTTACATAGATGTACTAGAACAGGGGTAGGGAACCTATGGCTCTAGATCCAGATGTGGCTCTTTTGATGACTGCATCTGGCTCTCAGATAAATCTGAGCTGACATTGCTTGACACGATAAGTAATGAATAATTCCAATTGTAATCACGGTGTTAAACATAATGTTCAAAATATAAAACATTCACATGCAATTTTAATCCATCCATCCATCTGTTTTCTACCGCACCTGTTCAAGAAGTTGCGTTAATGGTAAGAAGTTATTTATTTATTATTGGTTAGTGTGGGCCTTGCCCTCCTGGGGGTTCTTCAGACCACCAAGCACCGACATGACAGCCTGTTTCAAGGTTACAATATTGTTGAATTTTTTCAACAAGTCTTTCAGTTGCTTTCCAGCAATTGTATTTTTCTCTTTTGTTCTCGCTCTGGCTCTGGCTCCAGCCCCAACCCCGTCTCTCCTCCTGGCTGCTTCTCATAACAGAGCGACAGGTGATTAGATAAAAAAGGCCCAGGTGGGCCATCTACACACCTGTCGCTGATTTCTAGGCCGGTTCTTTCACACCCCAGTTCGCTGCAAGCCCGAAGGCCACGCCCCTTCCACAGTTAGCTTCAGAATAACAATGTTATTACAAAGAAAAAGAGACTTATTATACTCTAGAAATGTTGGTCTTACTTAAAAATGCATGCGTTTAGTTGTGTTCAGTGTTTAGAAAATATTATATGGCTCTTACGGAAATACATTTTAAAATATTTAGCTTTTTGGCTCTCTCAGCCAAGAAGGTTCCCGACCTCTGTACTATCCATCCATCCATTTTCTACCGCTTATTCCCTTTGTACTAGTGTATACATTAATATATGTCTGTACTAGTGTATACATTATTAACGTCTGTACTAGTGTATAATACAGGGGTGCCCATTACGTCGATGGCGAGCTACCAGTCGACCGCGGGGGGTGTGTCAGTCGATCTCCAGCCAGGCTTTTAAAAAAAATAGACCTAAAAATGAGTGATCATCAATCTTCACCAAGACGTCACTTAAATGACATTCACGGTACCGGAGGGTCTTGTGAGATGACGCTGGCTGCTGCAAGATCATTATTATGAAAATATGACCGAGAGGAAGGCCAGAAACACTTTTTATTTCAACAGACTCTCGCGCCGTACCTTCCGTCAAAACTCTAAAGGCCGACTGCACATTTCCTATCTTCACAATAAAAGCCCTGCTTCATGCTGCCTGCGCTAACTAAATACAGAGTCTCGGAAAACTGGCGTGCACAAGCGATCCCTCAGAAAGCTGGCGTGCACATCACTTGTGCACGCCAGCTTTCCGAGACTCTTATTTTGTTAGCGCAGGCAGCATGAAGCAGGGCTTTTATTGTGAAGATAGGAAATGTGCAGTCGGCCTTTAGAGTTTTGACGGAAGGGACGGCGCGAAAGTCTGTTGAAATAAAAAGTGTTTCTCGCCTTCCTCTCGGTCATTTTTTCATAATAATGAACTGGCAGCAGCCAGCGTCATCTCACAAGACCCTCGGGTGCCGTGAATGTCAATCAAGCAAGCTACGGAATTTGCCGCCAATGTTTTTCTTGTAAAGTGTATGGAAGCTGGATGAATTAGATGCCAAAAACCAACCACTTTCATGTGGTATTGTACAGAAAGGACAACTTTTTTTCTCCTCCATTTGAAAATGTGGGCGTTATCATCATTACTGTCTGATTCCAATTAATGCAAGTCATCAGAATCAGGTAATACACCAACTTATATTCTTGTCTTCGTGAAAGAAAGACATCTATATGTGTTACACATGCTTGTATTATCATTAAACACATTTAACTTGTTTACAAAAATGTCTCTTTCATAAATAAATAAATATAAATGATATATATAAATGAGGTAGATCCCCTCCAGTTGGTCAATTGAAAAGTAGCTCGCCAGCAGAAAAAGTGTGGGCACCCCTGCATTAATATATTTCCGTACTAGTATATACATTAATATATGTCTGTACTAGTGTATACATTAATATATGTCTGTACAAAAGCCAAAAGCAGTCAAGTTGTGTAAATGCTAAATAAAAAAAGAATACAACAGATCCTTTTCAACTAGACTTCAAAGACAAGATATTTCATCTTCACACTGAGAAACTTTCTTCCTTTTTTTCTGCAAATAATCCTGAAGTTAGAATTTAATGGCAGCAACACATTACAAAAAAGGCATTTTTTACCAGTGTGTTACATGGCCTTTCCTTTTAACAACACCCAGTAAAGTTTGGGAACTGAGGAGACACATTTTTGAAGTGGAATTCTTTCCCATTCTTGCTTGATGTACAGTTTAAGTTGCTCAACAGTCTCCTGCCTCATATTTAAGCCTGCCCACATTGTCAATGTGTGGACTACAGGCAGGCCAGTCTAGTACCTGCACTCTTTTACTATGAAGCCACGCTGTCGTAACACCTGGCTTGGCATTGTCTTGCTGAAATAAGCAGGGGCGTCCGTGATAACGTTGCATGGATGGCAACATATGTTGCTCCAAAAGTTGTATGTACAGTGCTGGTCAAAAGTGTAGGTACACTTGTAAAGAACATGATGTCATGGCTGACTGGACTTTACAATCATTTCTACAACTCTTATTGGTTTGTGATGTAGTGATTGGAGCACATACTTGTTGCTCACAAAAAACATTCATGAAGTTTGCTTCTTGTATGAATGTATTATGGCTCTACTGAAAATGTGACTAGGTCATAAGTATACGTACAGCAATGTTAATATTGCTATATAGTGATTTAGGGCTATATAAGTAAACATTGATTGATTGATTGATAATATTTGCTTACATGTCCCTTGGCAAGTTTACCTGCAATAAGGTGCTTTTGCTAGCCATCCACAAGCTTCTGCTTCCATTTTTCACCACAAAATGGAAACAGTTCAGCTAAATGTGTTGCTTTTCTGACATGGACTTGTTTCTTCCGCATTGTCCACACCTTTAAGTCAGGACTTTGGGAAGGCCATTCTCAAACCTTCATTCTTAGCCTGATTCAGCCATTCCTTTACCACTTTTGAGGTGTGTTTGGGGTCATTGTCCTGTTGGAACACCCAACTGCGCCCAAGACCCAACCTCCCCCCTGAGGACTTTAGTTTGTCCTGAACAATTTGGAGCTAATCCTCCTTTTTCCATTGTCCCATTTAAAGCAGCAGTTCCATTGGAAGCAAAACAGGCCCAGAGCATAATACTACCACCACCATGCTTGACGGTAGGTGTGGTGTTCCTGGGATTAAAGGCCTCTCCTTTTCTCCTCCACCTTTTCTCCTCCAAACATATTGCTGGATATTGTTTCACCTGACCATCTTATCTTTGTCCATGTGATGTCAGATGACACAAAAATGAAGCTGCTTGGCCACAATTCCCAAAGTCCAGACTTAAAGGTGTGGACAATGCTGAAGAAACAAGTTCATGTCAGAAAAGCAACACATTTAGCTGAAGTGCAGCAATTTTGTGGTGAAAAATGTCAGCAGAAGCTTGTGGATGGCTACCAAAAGCGCCTTATTGCAGGTAAACTTGCCAAGGGACATGTAAGCAAATATGAACATTGCTGTACGTATACTTTTGATTGCTCACATTTTCGGTAGAGACATAATAAATTCATAAAAGAAGCAAACTTCATGAATGTTTTTTGTGAGCAACAAGTATGTGCTCCAATCACTACTTCAGAAAGTAGATTAGATTAGATTAGATAGTACTTTATTTATTCCGTCAGGAAAATTACAATTTTCAGCACAATCCCATTCAAGATCAGACAAACATTACAGGGAGACAGAACAGGATCGCTGACGGGTCTGCCGGCTTCCAGCGCCCCTTACAAAAAAGATGACATACAGGTAAACAAGGGGGGTGTGGGGGGGGGGGGAGAAAAAAATAGAAGATTAAAATGAAATTTAAAAATCGGTCTTAGCCGTGATTGGATAGTGTATTCTACTATACATATACATATATATATATATATATATATATACATATACATATACATATATATATATATATATATAGTGTATTGTATGATATCATTTTAACATCTGTGTGTCAGGTTTTGTTTAGGATATTAAACGTGTTAAGTTTTGTAAATGAAGGTGTTAGAATATTCTAGCGGCCAAAGGAAAACAAGAACTGCAGGTGACCCTAGGGCCGGACTGTGGACCTCCCTGCCAGGTGGAACAAGAGTCAGAAGAGTGGAGCACTTTCTCCAACGTTCACCTTCGAGATATTTCTGTCCTGATCCAGATTACTGGGAAATCCCACTAAGACCCGGACAACCCTAAGACCTGAACAATCCTAAGCCATTCGAGGCCAGGGAGCAGCCGCCCCTTCCTGAGACGTACTCTGCCACACCCGCTCTATGGACCCCTGTCGGCCCCCAGCATCACAGAGTCCAACTTCTGAGGAGACCTCCTCCATCAGACAAATTCAGCTGAGAGCAGACTTCTTCTAAAAGAGTTCTACCTGCAGCCGATCTCTCCAAGTCTAACTACAAATGCAACTCTTGAGTATTCTACCTTCCTGGCATCGGAGGTGAGGCCAAAGGTGAAGGCAGCAGAAGACCAAGGTAAAGAAGCTTGGCAAATCCAAGTGGAACACTGCCTGGTCCAAAGACACAAGTCATCTTACCAGGAACCTGTCCATGGCAGCTTGCCCCGCCTCCTTCAATCCAAGACCAGGACTTCCATGACTCATGCTGCCACGGTCTTCATGCAGCCTTCCAGGATTACAAGCCACGCTCCGCCCACTGATGCTCTACGTGCAACCTGCTGTGGCTCCGCCTCGCTCCATAACACAATAATAGCAAGTATAGAGCATTATGTCATTGGTGCCCCTCCCCCTCTTCTTCACCTGCTAAAAGAGGAACGCTGATGTCACCGTGGCATGAGTGTCACCACCATGCATACATGCTGGTCTTCTACACTCT
This sequence comes from Nerophis ophidion, assembly GCF_033978795.1. NCBI lineage: Eukaryota > Metazoa > Chordata > Actinopteri > Syngnathiformes > Syngnathidae > Nerophis > Nerophis ophidion. The sequence goes on along the minus strand of NC_084635.1, from coordinate 38,450,964 downwards.
GCACTGTCACCACCATGCATACATGCTGGTCTTCTACACTCTGCACTGTCACCACCATGCATACATGCTGGTCTTCTACACTCTGCACTGTCACCACCATGCATACATGCTGGTCTTCTACACTCTGCACTGTCACCACCATGCATACATGCTGGTCTTCTACACTCTGCACTGTCACCACCATGCATACATGCTGGTCTTCTACACGACCAGTGCACTGTCACCACCATGCATACATGCTGGTCTTCTACACGACCAGTGCACTGTCACCACCATGCATACATGCTGGTCTTCTACACTGTGCACTGTCACCACCATGCATACATGCTGGTCTTCTACACTCTGCACTGTCACCACCATGCATACATGCTGGTCTTCTACACTCTGCACTGTCACCACCATGCATACATGCTGGTCTTCTACACTCTGCACTGTCACCACCATGCATACATGCTGGTCTTCTACACTCTGCACTGTCACCACCATGCATACATGCTGGTCTTCTACACTCTGCACTGTCACCACCATGCATACATGCTGGTCTTCTACACGACCAGTGCACTGTCACCACCATGCATACATGCTGGTCTTCTACACGACCAGTGCACTGTCACCACCATGCATACATGCTGGTCTTCTACACTGTGCACTGTCACCACCATGCATACATGCTGGTCTTCTACACTCTGCACTGTCACCACCATGCATACATGCTGGTCTTCTACACTCTGCACTGTCACCACCATGCATACATGCTGGTCTTCTACACTCTGCACTGTCACCACCATGCATACATGCTGGTCTTCTAGCAGGAACATATTAGCTGCTGGGAGGACCTGCAACTCGTGGAGATGGAATCAAATCAATCATTCTTCTTCTACAAAACCATGTACTTTCATAAAACTTGCAGTACTATTACTGTGGAATACTGCAGAATATTGTTCCCGGTGACTACAAAAGTACACTTTGTTCACTAAATGTTGCAGAATATTGTTCACAGTGACTACAAAAGTACACTTTGTTCACTAAATGTTGCAGAATATTGTTCCCAGTGACTACAAAAGTACACTTTGTTCACTAAATGTTGCGGAATATTGTTCCCAGTGACTACAAAAGTACACTTTGTTCACTAAATGTTGCAGAATATTGTTCCATGTGACTACAAAAGTACACTTTGTTCACTAAATGTTGCAGAATATTGTTCCCGGTGACTACAAAAGTACACTTTGTTCACTAAATGTTGCAGAATATTGTTCCCAGTGACTACAAAAGTACAGTTTGTTCACTAAAGGTTGCAGAATATTGTTCCCAGTGACTACAAAAGTACAGTTTGTTCACTAAAAGTTGCAAAATATTGTTCCATGTGACTACAAAAGTACACTTTGTTCACTAAATGTTGCGGAATATTGTTCCCGGTGACTACAAAAGTACACTTTGTTCACTAAATGTTGCGGAATATTGTTCCCAGTGACTACAAAAGTACACTTTGTTCACTAAATGTTGCGGAATATTGTTCCATGTGACTACAAAAGTACACTTTGTTCACTAAATGTTGCAGAATATTGTTCCCAGTGACTAAAAAAGTACACTTTGTTCACTAAATGTTGCAGAATATTGTTCCCGGTGACTACAAAAGTACACTTTGTTCACTAAATGTTGCAGAATATTGTTCCCAGTGACTACAAAAGTACACTTTGTTCACTAAATGTTGCAGAATATTGTTCCATGTGACTACAAAAGTACACTTTGTTCAATAAATGTTGCAGGGTATTGTTCCTGGTGACTACAAAAGTACACTTTGTTCACTAAATGTTGCAGGATATTGTTCCCAGTGACTACAAAAGTACACTTTGTTCACTAAATGTTGCAGGATATTGTTCCCGGTGACTACAAAAGTACAACTCGTTCAGTAAATGGGGGCATTGTGGTGTAAAAAGTAAAGATGAAGGTGAAGTTATAACACTCAGGAAGAGTTGCTTCATGACATGGTTAGCTAGTTAGCCGCTACTTCTAAATCATTAATCCTGGCCTTCATGGCAACAAATAAAGTAAGTTTCTTACAAGTACCATTATCACTGGAGGACGAGGAATAGCTAAACATGCTTTACTACACACTGAAGGAGGATACAATGGTTTTTGATTGATTGATTGAAACTTGTATTAGTACATTGCACAGTACAGTACATATTCCCTACAATCAACCACTAAATGGTAAAACCCCAATAAGTTTTTCAACTTGTTTAAGTCGGGGTCCACCTTCATCAATTCATGGCTCATTGCTAACAGAAGCTAGCACCTTGAATGTAAACAAATGTCAAGGGTTGTACTACAGCTGACATCCACTGTACTGATACTTGCTATCATTAGTGTCCAATATGCAGTACAGTATGCAGTATAGTGAATGTACACACAAACATACATACAAGTGTACTGCAAATTCAGAGTACTGAACTTTCTCTACATGCTTTGTGACTAAAGACATGTTTCTGATCAAAAGACGATTAGTCAGCAGTAGTCTGGAGACAGGACAGGGTTCCCAAGGTTTATGCAAGTACAGAACGTGTACAGTACCTGTAGAGTCTGTGTTGTGTGCAGTACAGGATGTGTACAGTACACACGGCGCCACACAGCAATGAAACGGTGACAATGCACAAGAGATGCGCGCATGAATGATGGTGTGTTCTCTTACTGTACATAGTGTACTTTTACAAAGACCTTGGGCCATCTTGGTCCAAAACACATGACATCACCCTCACATTCATGCCTCCAGTCATGTGAAAAATGTGCTCTGACTCGAAGTATTTGTGCTGTTGCCAAGTGATTATATATATATATATATATACACATATACATATTTATATATATATATATACATACACACACATATATACATATATATATATATAGTGGGGCAAAAAAGTATTTAGTCAGCCAGCGATTGTGCAAGTTCTCCCACTTAAAATGATGACAGAGGTCTGTCATTTTCATCATAGGTACACTTCAACTGTGAGAGACAGAATGTGAAAAAAAAATCCAGGAATTCACATTGTAGGAATTTTAAACAATTTATTTGTAAATGATGGTGGAAAATAAGTATTTGGTCAACCATTCAAAGCTCTCACTGATGGAAGGAGGTTTTGGCTCCAAATCTCACGATACATGGCCCCATTCATTCTTTCCTTAACACGGATCAATCGTCCTGTCCCCTTAGCAGAAAAACAGCCCCAAAGCATGATGTTTCCACCCCCATGCTTCACAGTAGGTGTGGTGTTCTTGGGATGCAACTCAGTATTCTTCTTCCTCCAAACACCACCATTTGAGTTTATACCAAAATGGATACATGGATGATACAGCAGATGAAACCAAAATAGAACTTTTTGGTAAAAACTCAACTTGTCGTGTTTGGAGGAAGAAGAATACTGAGTTGCATGCCAAGAACACCACACCTACTGTGAAGCAGGGGGGTGGAAACATCATGCTTTGGGGCTGTTTTTCTGCTAAGGGGACAGGACGATTGATCCGTGTTAAGGAAAGAATGAATGGGGCCATGTATTGTGAGATTTGGAGCCATTTTCTACTGCTTATTCCCTTTAGGGGCGCTGGTGCCTATCTTAGCTACAATCGGGCGGAAGGCTGTGTACACCCTGGACAAGTTGCCACCTCATCGCAGATATATATACATATATATATATATATATATATATATATATACACACACACAAACACACACAGGGCTTCACGGTGGCAGAAGGGTCAGTGCGTCTGCCTCACAATACAAAGGTCCTGAGTAGTCAGGCTCAGGAACACTTCAGAAAACCACTGTCACTAAATACAGTTGGTCGCTACATCTGTAAGTGCAAGTTAAAGCTCTACTATGCAAAGCCAAAGCCATTTATCAACAACATCCAGAAACGCTGCCGGCTTCTCTGGGCCCGAGATCATCTAAGATGGACTGATGCAAAGTAGAAAAGTGTTCTGTGGTCTGACGAGTCCACATTTCAAATTGTTTTTGGAAATATTCGACATGGTGTCATCCGGACCAAAGGGGAAGTGAACCATCCAGACTGTTATAGACGCAAAGTGTAAAAGCCAGCATGTGTGATGGTATGGGGGTGTATTAGTGCCCAAGGCATGGGTAACTTACACATCTGTGAAGGCACCATTAATGCTGAAAGGTACAAACCCTGTTTCCATATGAGTTGGGAAATTGTGTTAGATGTAAATATAAACAGAATACAATGATTTGCAAATCCTTTTCAAGCCATATTCAGTTGAATATGCTACAAAGACAACATATTTGATGTTCAAACTCATAAACTTGATTTTTTATTTTTTGCAAATAATAATTAACTGAGAATTTCATGGCTGCAACACGTGCCAAAGTAGTTGGGAAAGGGCATGTTCACCACTGTGTTACATCACCTTTTCTTCGAACAACACTCAATAAACGTTTGGGAACTGAGGAAACTAATTGTTGAAGCTTTGAAAGTGGAATTCTTTCCCATTCTTGTTTGATGTAGAGCTTCAGTCCTTCAACAGTCCGGGGTCTCCGCTGTCCTATTTTACGCTTCATAATGCGCCACACATTTTCCATGGGAGACAGGTCTGGACTGCAGGCGGGCCAGGAAAGTACCCGCACTCTTTTACTACGAAGCCATGCTGTTGTAACACGTGGCTTGGCATTGTCTTGCTGAAATAAGCAGGGGCGTCCATGATAACGTTGCTTGGATGACAACATATGTTGCTCCAAAACCTGTATGGACCATTCAGCATTAATGGTGCCTTCACAGATGTGTAAGTTACCCATGCCTTGGGCACTAATGCACCCCCATACCATCACACATGCTGGCTTTTACACTTTGCGCCTATAACCATCCGGATGTTTTTTTTCCTCTTTGTTCCGGAGGACACCACGTCCACAGTTTCCAAATATAATTTGAAATGTGGACTCGTCAGACCACAGAACACTTTTCCATTTTGCATCAGTCCATCTTAGGTGAGCTTGGGCCCAGAGAAGCCGGCGGCGTTTCAGGATATTGTTGATAAAGGGCTTTAGCTTTACATAGCAGAGTTTTTACTTGCACTTACAGATGTAGCGACCAACTGTAGTTACTGACAGTGGTTTTATGAAGTGTTCCTGAGCCCATGTGGTGATATCCTTTACACACTGATGTCGGTTTTTGATGCAGTACCGCCTGAGAGATCAACGGTCTGTAATATCATCGCTTACGTGCAGTGATTTCTCCAGATTCTCGGAACCTTTTGATGATTTTACAGACCGTAGATGGTAAAATCCTCAAATTCCTTGCAGTAGCTCGTTGAGAAATGTTGTTCAAAAAACTGTTCGACAATTTGCTTACAAAGTGGTGACCCTCACCCCATCCTTGTTTGTGAATTACTTAGCATTTCATGGAAGCTGCTTTATAGCCAATCATGGCACCCACCTGTTCCCAATTAGCCTGCACACCTGTGGGATGTTGCAAAATAAGTGTTTGATGAAAATTTCTCAACTTTATCATTATTTATTACCACCTTTCCCAACTTCTTTGTCACGTGTTGCTGGCATCAAATATCTAAAGTTAATGATTATTTGCAAGAAAAAAAAATGTTTATGAGTTTGAACATCAAATATGTTGTCTGTGTAGCATATTCAACTGAATATGGCTTGAAAAGGATTTGAAAATCATTGTATTCTGTTTATATTTACATCTAACACAATTTCCCAACTCATATGGAAACAGGGTTTGTACATACAGGTTTTGGAACAACATATGCTGCCATCTAAGCGCCGTCTTTTTCATGGACGCCCCTGCTTATTTTAGCAAGACAATGCCAAGCCACAGTCAGCACGTGTTGCAACAGCGTGGCTTCGTAAAAAAAGAGTGCGGGTTCTTACCTGGCCCGCCTGCAGTCCAGACCTGTCTCCCATGGAAAATGTGTGGCGCATTATGAAGCGTAAAATAGGACAGCGGAGACCCCGGACTGTTGAAGGACTGAAGCTCTACATAAAACAAGAATGGGAAAGAATTCCACTTTCAAAGCTTCAACAATTAGTTTCCTCAGTTCCCAAACGTTTATTGAGTGTTGTTAAAAGAAAAGGTGATGTAACACAGTGGTGAACATGCCCTTTCCCAACTACTTTGGCACGTGTTGCAGCCAAAACTGTCTTCTTTGAAGTCTTTAAAGTAAAGCGTTCCGACACTTTGGACGACTTAGGTCATACACTTTCTCCATTGAAGCATTAACTTTCAGATGTTTCTCCGCTAAACTATCGTTCCTGTTTTCCTCCGCCATTTTTCGAATGTTTCCAGGCAAAGGAGGCGGCGTGGTCACGTGAGCTGCACATGACACATCATTGGCTGGTCACATGACCTAAACATATCCACATATACATGGTGTATGGTCACATGACCTAAACATATACATGGTGTATGGTCACATGACCTAAACATGTACATGGTGTATGGTCACATGACCTAAACATATCCACATATACATGAAAGGCCATAGTGTACATGCAAGTATTTGACATTCCCTGACATGATTAGTGTACTGTACATGCATACTTTGCATTATTATCTACTTTTCTGCTGCCATGTTTTGATGTGTGTCACAACTTGCAGAAGAGAAAGACAGGAAGGGGTGGCTGGCAAGCTCATCATTACTTATGAGATGATTATTTATGCTCCACGAGCTAAATGCTACTGTGATGATGCAACATGCTCAACTTTCAGCTATGAACCTTCCTTGTTGCAGATACACCTTTAGACACAGTAGTAGTAGTCATGCACATCATTCATGTGTTCATAACTGACTTCTAGCTCAATTCCAGGTGGATTTTCTCAACACACCTGTCAATCAACCTCACACTGAGCTGACAGCAACACACCTGGCAGGTGAGCATCCCGAACAGCATGTCCACTCAAATATTCATCATGTGATCATATTCATCATGTGACCCCATTCATCATGTGATTGGATTCATCATGTTATCATACCCATCATGTGATTCTATTCATCACGTTATCATACTCATGTGATTCTATTCATCATGTGATTCTATTCATCATGTGATCATATTCATCATGTGACCCTATTCATCATGTAATCATACTCATCATGTGATTCTATTCATCATGTTATCATACTCATTATGTGATTCTATTCATCATGTTATCATACTCATTATGTGATTCTATTCATCATGTTATCATACTCATCACGTGATTCTATTCATCATGTGATTGTATTCATCATGTGATTGTATTCATCATGTGATTCTATTCATCATGTTATCATACTCATCATGTGATTCTATTCATCATGTGATTCTATTCATCATGTGATCATATTCATCATGTGATTCTATTCATCATGTTATCATACTTATCATATGATTCTATTCATCATGTTATCATACTCATGTGGTTCTATTCATCATGTGATTCTATTCATCATGTTATCATACTCATCAGGTGATTCTATTCATCATGTGATCATATTCATCATGTGATTCTATTCATCATGTTATCATACTCATCATGTGATTCTATTCATCATGTTATCATACTCATCATGTGATTCTATTCATCATGTGATCATATTCATCATGTGATCATATTCATCATGTGATTCTATTCATCATGTTATCATACTCATGTGATTCTATTCATCATGTGATCATATTCATCATGTGATTCTATTCATCATGTTATCATACTCATGTGATTCTATTCATCATGTGATCATATTCATCATGTGATTCTATTCATCATGTTATCATACTCATGTGATTCTATTCATCATGTGATCATATTCTTCATGTGATCATATTCATCATGTGATTCTATTCATCATGTTATCATACTCATGTGATTCTATTCATTATGTGATCATATTCATCATGTGATTCTATTCATCATGTTATCATACTCATCATGTGATTCTATTCATCATGTGATCATATTCATCATGTGACCCTATTCATCATGTGATCATACTCATGTGATTCTATTCATCATGTGATTCTATTCATCATGTTATCATACTCATGTGATTCTATTCATGTGATCATATTCTTCATGTGATCATATTCTTCATGTGACCCTATTCATCATGTGATCATATTCTTCATGTGAACCTATTCATCATGTGATCATATTCATCATGTGACCCTATTCATCATGTTATCATACTCATGTGATTCTATTCATCATGTGATCATATTCTTCATGTGATCATACTCATCATGTGATTCTATTCATCATGTGATCATATTCATTATGTGACCCTATTCATCATGTGATCATACTCATGTGATTCTATTCATCATGTGATTCTATTCATCATGTTATCATACTCATGTGATTCTATTCATGTGATCATATTCTTCATGTGATCATATTCTTCATGTGACCCTATTCATCATGTGATCATATTCTTCATGTGAACCTATTCATCATGTGATCATATTCATCATGTGACCCTATTCATCATGTTATCATACTCATGTGATCATATTCATCATGTGATCATATTCATAATGTGGCCCTATTCATCATGTGATCATATTCATCAAGTGATCATATGGCCGTATTCATCATGTAATCATACTCATCATGTGATTCTATACATCATGTGACCCCATTCATCATGTGATCATATGGCCCTATTCATCATGTAATCATACTCATCATGTGATCATATTCATAATGTGGCCCTATTCATCATGTGATCATATTCATCTTGTAACCCTATTCATCATGTGATCATATTTATCATGTGATCATATTCATCATGTAATCATACTCATCATGTGATTCTATTCATCATGTGACCCTATTCATCATGTGATCATATGGCCCTATTCATCATGTAATCATACTCATGTAATCATATTCATAATATGGCCCTATTCATCATGTAATCATACTCATCATGTAATCATATTCATAATGTGGCCCTATTCATCATGTGATTATATTCATCTTGTGACCCTATTCATCATGTGATCATATTTATCATGTGATCCTATTCATCATGTAATCATATTCATCATGTAATCATATTCATCATGTAATCATACTCATCATGTAATCATATTCATAATGTGGCCCTATTCATCATGTGATTATATTCATCTTGTGACCCTATTCATCATGTGATCATATTTATCATGTGATCCTATTCATCATGTAATCATATTCATCATGTAATCATATTCATCATGTGACCATTCAATTTAAATGTATGTTGCTCAACAAAAGCTGCAGTGGCTTGGAAGGTTGTGTCCACAGAAAGTTAGTAGGAAAACATGAATGAGTTATTCTATGAATTACATAAATTAAATACAAGCGAGGTAATCTAAGAATAAGATCAGGTAAACACAAGTGAGGTATTGTACAAACTCTGTTTCCATATGAGTTGGGAAATTGTGTTAGATGTAAATATAAACAGAATACAATCATTTGCAAATCATTTTCATCCCATATTCAGTTGAATATGCTACAAAGACAACATATTTCATGTTCAAACTCATAAACATTTTAATTTTTTTGCAAATAATCATTAATTTTAGAATTTGAGGCCAGCAAAACGAAAGCCATTTATCAACAACACCCAGGAACGCCGCCAGCTTGGCTGGGCCCGAGCTCATCTAAGATGGACTGATGCAAAGTGGAAAAGTGTTCTGTTGTCTGATGAGTCCAAATTTCAAATTATATTTGGAAACCGTGGAGCAACATATGTTGTCATCCAAGCAACATTATCATGGACGCCCCTGCTTATTTCAGCAAGACAATGCCAAGCCACGTGTTACAACAGCGTGGCTTCATAGTAAAAGAGTGCGGGTACTTTCCTGGCCCGCCTGCAGTCCAGACCTGTCTCCCATGGAAAATGTGTGGCACATTATGAAGCGTAAAATAGGACAGCGGAGACCCCGGACTGTTGAAGGACTGAAGCTCTACATAAAACAAGAATGGGAAAGAATTCCACTTTCAAAGCTTCAACAATTAGTTTCCTCAGTTCCCAAACGTTTATTGAGTGTTGTTAAAAGAAAAGGTGATGTAACACAGTGGTGAACATGCCCTTTCCCAACTACTTTGGCACGTGTTGCAGCCATGAAATTCTAAGTTAATGATTATTTGCAACAAAAAATCAAGTTTATGAGTTTGAACATCAAATATGTTGTCTTTGTAGCATATTCAACTGAATATGGCTTGAAAAGGATTTGCAAATCATTGTATTCTGTTTATATTTACATCTAACACAATTTCCCAACTCATATGGAAACGGGGTTTATACGAGTCCATCCCATACATCCATTTTCTACCGCTTATTCCCCTTGGGGTCGCGGGAGGTGCTGGTGCCTCTCAGCTACAATCTGGCGGAAGGCGGGGTACACCCTGGTCAAGTCGCCACCTCATCGCAGGGCCAACTTGGATTAGAGAGACAACATTCACACTCACATTCACACACTAGGGCCAATTTTTTTAGTGTTGCCAATCAACCTATCCCCAGGTGCATGTCTTTGGAGGTGGGAGGGGCCTATCCCCAGGTGCATGTCTTTGGAGGTGGGAGGGGCCTGTCCCCAGGTGCATGTCTTTGGAGGTGGGAGGGGCCTATCCCCAGGTGCATGTCTTTGGAAGTGGGAGGAAGTCGGAGTACCCGGAGGGAACCCACACATTCACGGGGAGAACATGCAAACTCCACACAGAAAGATCCCGAGCCCGGGATTGAACCCAGGACTATTCAGGACCTTCGTTTTGTGAGGCAGATGCACTAACCCCTCTGCCACCGTGAAGCCCCTACTGCATGAATCACACAAGTTAAATATAAGTGAGTTATGTCAGAAGGAGGTATATTGAACACAAATGAGTTACTGTATGTCAGAAGGAAGTATGTTAAATACAAGTGAGTTATGTCTGTAGGAGGTATGTTGAACACAGATGAGTTATGTTGAAAACAAGTGAGTTATGTTAGAATGAGGTATAGTGAACACAAGTGAGTTATGTTAGAATGAAGTATAGTGAACACAAGTGAGTTATGTTGAACACAAGTGAGTTATGTCAGAAGGAAGTATGTTGAACACAAGTGAGTTATGTCAGAATGAGGTATGTTGAACACAAGTGAGTTATGTTGAACACAAGTGAGTTATGTCAGAAGGAAGTATGTTAAATACAAGTGAGTTATGTCTGTAGGAGGTATGTTGAACACAGATGAGTTATGTTGAAAACAAGTGAGTTATGTTAGAATGAGGTATAGTGAACACAAGTGAGTTATGTTAGAATGAAGTATAGTGAACACAAGTGAGTTATGTTGAACACAAGTGAGTTATGTCAGAAGGAAGTATGTTGAACACAAGTGAGTTATGTCAGAATGAGGTATGTTGAACACAAGTGAGTTATGTTGAACACAAGTGAGTTATGTCAGAAGGAAGTATGTTAAATACAAGTGAGTTATGTCTGTAGGAGGTATGTTGAACACAGATGAGTTATGTTGAAAACAAGTGAGTTATGTTAGAATGAGGTATAGTGAACACAAGTGAGTTATGTTAGAATGAAGTATAGTGAACACAAGTGAGTTATGTTGAACACAAGTGAGTTATGTCAGAAGGAAGTATGTTGAACACAAGTGAGTTATGTCAGAATGAGGTATGTTGAACACAAGTGAGTTATGTTGAACACAAGTGAGTTATGTCAGAAGGAAGTATGTTGAACACAAGTGAGTTGTGTCAGAATGAGGTATGTTGAACACAAGTGAGTTATGTTGAACACAAGTGAGTTATGTCAGAAGGAGGTATGTTAAACACAAGTGAGTTATGTCAGAAGGAGGTATGTTGAACACAAGTGAGTTATGTCAGAAGGAAGTATGTTGAACACAAGTGAGTTATGTTGAACACAAGTGAGTTATGTCAGAAGGAAGTATGTTGAACACAAGTGAGTTGTGTCAGAATGAGGTATGTTGAACACAAGTGAGTTATGTTAGAATGAGGTATAGTGAACACAAGTGAGTTGTGTCAGAATGAGGTATGTTGAACACAAGTGAGTTATGTCTCAAGGAGGTATCTTGAACACAAGTGAGTTATGTCAGAAGGAGGTATGTTGAACACAAGTGAGTTATGTTGAACACAAGTGAGTTATGTCAGAAGGAAGTATGTTGAACACAAGTGAGTTATGTTGAACACAAGTGAGTTATGTCAGAAGGAAGTATGTTGAACACAAGTGAGTTATGTCAGAATGAGGTATGTTGAACACAAGTGAGTTATGTCAGAATGAGGTATGTTGAACACAAGTGAGTTATGTTGAACACAAGTGAGTTATGTCAGAATGAGGTATGTTGAACACAAGTGAGTTATGTCAGAATGAGGTATGTTGAACACAAGTGAGTTATGTTGAACACAAGTGAGTTATGTCAGAATGAGGTATGTTGAACACAAGTGAGTTATGTTGAACACAAGTGAGTTATGTCAGAAGGAGGTATGTTGAACAAAAGTGAGTTATGTTGAACACAAGTGAGTTATTTCAGACGGAGTTATGTGGAACACAAGGGAGTTATGTGGAACACGTGAGTTATGTGGAACACATGTGAGTTATGTCAGACAGAGTTATGTGGAAAACAAGTGAGTAATGTAGAACACAAGTGAGTTATGTGGAACACAGGTGAGTTATGTTGAACATAAGTGAGTTATGTTGAACACAAAGGAGTTATGTTGGACGGAGTTATGTTGAACACAAGTGAGTTATGTGGAACAAAAGTGAGTTATGTGGAACACAAGTGAGTTATGTCAGATGGAGTAAAGTGGAACACAAGTGAGTAATGTGGACCACAAGTGAGTTATGTGGACCAGAGGTGAGTTATGTGGAACACAAGTGAGTTATGTTGAACACAAGTGAGTTACGTGGAACACATTTGAGTTATCTGGAACACAAGTGAGTAATGTGGAACACAAGTGAGTTATGTGGAACACACGTGAGTTATGTGGACCAGAGGTGAGTTATGTGGAACACAAGTGAGTTATGTCTTACAGAGTTATGTGGAACACAAGTGAGCTATGTGGAACACAAGTGAGTTATGTGGAACACAAGTGAGTTATTTATGTCAGACGGAGTTATGTGGAACACAAGTGAGTTATGTGGAACACAAGTGAGTTATTTATGTCAGACGGAGTTATGTGGAACACAAGTGAGTTATGTTGAACACAAGTGCGTTATGTCAGACGGAGTTATGTAGAACACAAGTGAGTTACGTCAGAAGGAGTTATGTGGAACACAAGTGAGTTATATTGAACACAAGTGAGTTATGTCAGACGGAGTTATGTAGAACACAAGTGAGTTATGTCAGAAGGAGTTATGTAGAACACAAGTGAGTTATGTGGAACACAAGTAAGTTACGTCAGAAGGAGTTATGTAGAACACAAATGAGTTATGTGGAACACAAGTGAGTTACGTCAGAAGGAGTTATGTGGAACACAAATGAGTTATGTGGAACACAAGTGAGTTACGTCAGAAGGAGTTATGTGGAACACAAATGAGTTATGTGGAACACAAGTGAGTTACGTCAGAAGGAGTTATGTAGAACACAAGTGAGTTATGTGGAACACAAGTGAGTTACGTCAGAAAGAGTTATGTAGAACACAAGTGAGTTATGTGGAACACAAATGAGTTATGTGAAACACAAGTGAGTTACGTCAGAAGGAGTTATGTGGAACACAAATGAGTTATGTGGAACACAAGTGAGTTACGTCAGAAGGAGTTATGTAGAACACAAGTGAGTTATGCGGAACACAAGTGAGTTACGTCAGAAGGAGTTATGTGGAACACAAATGAGTTATGTGGAACACAAGTGAGTTAAGTCAGAAGGAGTTATGTAGAACACAAGTGAGTTATGCAGAACACAAGTGAGTTACGTCAGAAGGAGTTATGTGGAACACAAATGAGTTATGTGGAACACAAGTGAGTTAAGTCAGAAGGAGTTATGTAGAACACAAGTGAGTTATGCAGAACACAAGTGAGCTACGTCAGAAGGAGTTATGTGGAACACAAGTGAGTTATGTGGAACACAAGTGAGTTACGTCAGAAGGAGTTATGAGTCATGTGACTTCCTCACCTTGCAGCTCAGGGCTTTAACAGGCAGACCCGAGACAGGATTTCCTTGCTGCTGAGCGGTCTGCTGGGGCGAGGGTGAGTCCTCGGACTCCTTCCCCGTGTGGTAGACCACCCTGTCGGAGATGTGGATACTGGAGGCACAGCCCATCCTTCAGAAGGCTCCTAGTGCGACTCCATGGCTGAGATGTAGGAGGACTCGTGTGTCATCTGGGCCGCGACAACACCACTGCTGCTCCCCACAGAGACATGAATAATAGATTTTCAATTGTCACACCTCCTCCTCCTCCTTCATCTTCATCATCAGTCCCAACTTGGCTGGACTCTGGTGCTGGTCCCCGGGCATCTCTCCTTCCTCACCTCGACTTGACGTAGGCCGCCGCGCATGCGCACACGGGCGCACACACTACACACATTACACACACTTTAGTCTGCGACTATCTTGACTTTCTGCCTCACTCGACAACATGCAGGCGTCTTCTCGGCTCCGACATCCTCAACAATGTCAGTAATAATAATAATAATAATAATGGCAGGGAGAAGAAGAACCAGGTCCAGCCGGCGTTCAGTCATCCGAGAGCCGCCCGCGGTGGGCCAAAGGCGGGTGCAGAGTCTCCAGGATCCCCTCCGGAAGAAGCAGATGTGGCGACTGTCAGAGCTCCTAAAAGACGTCCAATGTCGCCAACTGGGCTGTTTGGGCGCGGGGAGAGACGAGCTAGGACGAAGCCGCTAACGGGAGCTGCTCTCCGGCTTGTCTTCTCTCCGCCTCGCTGGCGTCGGAGCCTCCATGGGTGACAGCCGCCCGGCCAATGGCGGCCCGCGAGGATGACCTCCAGCCTTTACTGACGTCAATGCAAATCAGCTGCGCGCAGCCAATGGGGGCCCAGCGCCGCCCCCTGTGGGCGGTACTTCTGGTGGGCGGGAAGTTTGAAAAGAGCAACAACAATGGCGGCGCTTGTTTCAAACTTGACGAGGTGGGACTTTGTCAGCTCTTCCTTCTCTTAGGACCCTTCTTTCTTCCTCAAACTACATTTATCTTAAAAGATTTGACACTAGTCTAATCAGCGAAGATAAGAACAATATTTCGGAATAATTATACAATTCATCCTGAACATGAAACACAATATTGGATTTAAAGTCCTACTGAAATGAGATGTTCTTATTTAAACGGGGATAGCAGCTCCATTCTATGTGTCATACTTGATCATTTCACCATATTTTTGCTGAAAGGATTTAGTAGAGAACATCCACGATAAAGTCCGCAACCTTTGGTCGCTAATAAAAAAGCCTTGCCTGTACCGGAAGTAGCAGACGATGTGCGCGTGACATCACGGGTTGTGGAGCTCCTCACATTTGAACATCGTTTACAATCATGGCCACCAGCAGCGAGAGCGATTCGGACCGAGAAAGCGACGATTTCCCCATTAATTTGAGCGAGGATGAAAGATTGGTGGATGAGGATAGTGAGAGTGAAGGACTAGAAAAAAAAAAGGCGAGGGCAGTGGGAGCGATTCAGATGTTATTCGACACATTTACTAGGATCATTCTGGAAAATCCCTTATCTGATTATTGTGTTACTAGTGTTTTAGTGAGATTATAAAGTCATACCTCAAAGTCAGAAGGGTGTGGTGACCGCCAGTGTCTCTGATGGAAGCCATGGAGGAGCCAAGAAAGTCGCAGCTGCCTTTTTGAGAGCTGCTGCAGGAAGAAGCAAACTCCGCTGATGTCTCCGGTAAGAGCCGACTCATTAGCACAATTTTCTCACCGAAACCTGCCGGTTGTCATGTGGTAGAGAAACATGTTCTCTAAGGTTCTCATAGTCATCATTGTCACCGACGTCACACTGGGTGTGAGTTTTCCTTGCCCTTATGTGGGCCTAGCGAGGATGTCGTAGTGGTTTGTGTTGTGGTTTGTACAGCCCTTTGAGACACTAGTGATTTAGGGCTATATAAGTAAACATTGATTGATTGATTGATGTTCGCTTCACCGCTCTGTTCCATATTAAGCTTCACAACAAACAAAGAAACACCGGCTGTGTTTGTGTTGCTGAAGGCAGCTGCAATCCACCAACAGCATTCTTCTTTGACGTCTCCATTATTAATTGAACAAATTGCAAAAGATTCAGCAACACAGATGTCCAGAATACTGTGTAATTATGTGATGAAAAGAGACGACTTTTAGCCGTGAGTGGTGCTGGGATAAAATGTCCACTCAACCAATAACGTCCCAAACGCGCGTCAACATAAGCGTCATCATTGCAATTTAGTAAACTAAAGCGGCCGTATTGGCATGTGTTGCAATGTTAATATTTCATCATTGATATATAAACTATCAGACTACGTTGTGCTTGTGACGTTACTGGTTGTAGCGGACATTTCATCCCAGCACCATTCACGGCTAAAAGTCGTCCGATTTAATCGCATAATTACACAGTATTCTGGACATCTGTGTTGCTGAATCTTTTGCAATTTGTTCAATTAATAATGGAGACGTCAAAGAAGAAAGATGTAGGTGGGAAGCGGTGTATTGTAGCTGCCTTTAGCAACACAAACACAGCCGGTGTTCCCTTTTTTACTTTACCGAAGGTGAAGCTTTACTATTGAACAGAGCGGTCAAGCGTACATGGTTCCCGACCACATGTCAACCGGCAGGTTTCGGTGAGAAATTGTGGTAATAAGTCGGCTCTTACCGTAGACATGAGCGGAGCTTTCGTCCTCCTGCAGCTGCGGACTCTCTTACCTCCTCCCACCGAAGACACTTTCAGTCGCCACACCCCTCCGACTTTCAGGTACCATATAATCTCACTAAAACACTAGTAACACAATAAGCGGATAAGGGATTTTCCAGAATTATCCTAGTAAATGTGTCTAACAACATCTGAATTGCTCCCACTGCCCTCGCCTTTTTTTGTCCTTTTTTTTTTTTCTAGTCCTTCACTCTCACTTTCCTCATCCAGAAATCTTTCATGCTCGCTCAAATTAATGGGGAAATCGTCGCTTTTAAGGTCCGAATCGCTATAGCTGCTGGTGGCCATGATTGTAAACAATGTGCGGATGTGAGGAGCTCCACAACCCGTGATGTCACACGCACATCGTCTGCTACTTCCAGTACAGGCAAGGCTTTTTTATTAGCGATCAAAAGTTGACAACTTTATCGTGGATGTTGTCTACTAAATCCTTTCAGCAAAAATATGGCGAAATGATTAAGTATGACACATAAAATGGAGCTGCTATCCCCGTTTAAATAAGAACATCTCATTTCAGTAGGCCTTTAAAAGGACTCCTCTTCCTACTATCCAGGAGATGACAAAAAGCCGCTGCCTGACCAGGGCTCTGAAAATCTGCAAAGACTCCTCCCACCCCCACCAAGGACTGTTTTCACTGCTGGACTCTAGGAAGAAGTTCCGCAGCCTCCGAAGCAGAACCTCCAGGTTCTGTAACAGCTTCTTCCCTCAAGCCGTAAGACTCTTGAACGCATCATAATTAAATTATCCCCTCAATTCCTCCCAAAATGGATTAACTCACTGGAATAAAAAGACAATATAACATACATCCATAAACATGGATGCATATGCAGTAATTTACTTATTTATATCTGCACCTTATTGCTTTTTTTTTATCCTGCACTACCAAGAGCTAATGCAAGGAAATTTGGTTCTTATTTGTACTGTAAAGTTCACATTTGAATGACAATAAAAAGGAAGTCTAAGTCTAAAATACATCCTGAAAGAACTTTAGATAAAACAAAATATTATATTTAAAATACGTCCTGAAAGAACTATAAATAAAACACACTCTCATATTCAAATCTATCCTAAATAAACTGTAGATGAAACTAAATCATATATTTAAACTTTATCCTGAAAGACCGTGTGATAAAAATAAATATTCTTTTTAAAATACATCCCAAAAGAACTTTAGATAACACAAAATATTCTATTTAAAATACACCCTAAAAGAACTATAGATAAAACACAATGTCATATTCAAAATCCATCCTAAATAAACTTGACATAAAACCAAATATCATATTTAAAATGTATCCTGAAATATCTTTAGATAAAACTAAATATTGTATTTAAAATACATCCTAAAAGAACTTTAGATAAAACTAGATATTATATTTAAAATACGTCCTGAAAGAACTATAAACAAAACACACTGTCATTATTAAAATTTATCCTAAATAAGCTTTCGATAAAACTAAATAATATATTTAAAATTTATCCTGAAAAAGACCTTCAGATAAAAATTCATATTCTTTTTAAAATACATCCCAAAAGAACTTTAGATAACACAAAATATTCTGTTTAAAATACACCCTAAAAGAACTATAGATAAAACACAATGTCATATTCAAATTCTATCCTAAAAAGACTTTAGATAAAACCAAATATTATATTTAAAATTTGTCCTAAAAGAAGTTTAAATAAAATTAAACATTATACTGAACATTTATCCCGAAACAACTTTAGAAAAAACTAAATATTATAATTTAAACACATCTTGTAAGAACTTTAAATACAACTAGATATTATATTTAAAATACATCATAAAAGAAATATTGATAAAAAAAAATGTCATATTTCAAATCTATGCTAAATAAACTTTAGATACAACTAAATATTATATCTAAAATGGGTTCTAAAAGAAGTTTATATAAAGCAAAATATTATATTTAAAATCCATCCTGAAAAAATTTAGATAAAACTAAATGTTATTTTTAAAATACACCCTGAAAGAACTTTAGATAAAACAAAATATTATGTTTAAAATACGTCCTGAAAGAACTATAAATAAAACACACTGTCATTATTAAAATCTATCCGAAATAAACTTTAGATAAAACAAATTAATATATTTAAAATGTATCCTGAAATATCTTTAGATAAAACAAAATATTGTATTTAAAATACATCCTGAAAGAACTTTAGATAAAACAAAATATTATATTTAAAATACGTCCTGAAAGAACTATAAATAAAGCACACTATCATTATTAAAATATATCCTAAATAATCTTTACATAAAACTAAATAATATATTTGAACTTTATCCTGAAAGACCGTGTGATAAAAATAAATATTCTTTTTAAAATACATCCCAAAAGAACTTTAGATAACACAAAATATTCTATTTAAAATACACCCTGAAAGAACTATAGATAAAACACAATGTCATATTCAAAATACATCCTAAATAAACTTTAGATAAAACAAAATATTACATTTAAAATTTGGCCTAAAAGAAGTTTAAATACAGTTAAATATTATATTGAACATTTATCCCGAAACAACTTTAGAAAAAACTAAATATTATATTTTAAACACATCTTGTAAGAAATTTAAATACAACTAAATATTATATTTAAAATACATCATGAAAGAAATATTGATAAAACAAAATGTCATATTTCAAATCAATGCTAAATAAACTTTAGATAAAACAAATTAATATATTTAAAATGTATCCTGAAAGACCTTAAGATAAAACTAAATATTATTTTTAAAATACATTTCAATATAACTTTAGATAACACAAAATATTATATTTAAGAAGCAGGAAGCAGCAGGAATGAGAGATGTAAGTGAAGTCCTCGCTAGCTAGGCAACATCATTGTCTTAAATTGATGCTAAGTTAGCTAACGTTATTCCTTGTATGAAGACAAACATATTCATTTGCTGTACGAGCTGTCGGGGGAATTTCCAATGAACATGAAACATCATGTTGGTTATTGTCTGCTGCTTCTGCATCAATGGTGATTTGGAGTCAGCATGTGTGAGTTGAGTGCTTCTCAAATGCTTTATCTTCAGGAAGAAAAACATTTTTACATATCAAGTCGTGAGTCAAATTTTTAAATCATTCAAGTTTATTTCACAGAAAAATAGCACAGTAGACTTGTCTTGATAATCGCTGTGACTTTGACTAAAATAATCTTGTTTTGTCAGCAGAAAAATGGCATCTGGTTTTGTTTCCAGAAAAAATAGTAACATTTCTGTATTTGTTTTAAGAAAGAAGGCTAAAAATATCGGGGTTTGTTGCCCCATTTAGATTTAAAAAAATATATTTCCATGTCTGTCCTGAGTCCTCCTCCAACTTGTTAGTCGCTTTGCCTTTTGCTAAAATACTCACTAATAGTCACTAGAAAAAAGGCTAAAATAATCTGGTTTTGTTGCCACAATTTGATTTTTTTCTCCCTAAACTTTTCTTTTTCATGCACACATGTGACTGCGACTCACTGAAAATGACACACAATCCACTTTTATGTCGCGACACAGCAGTTGGGAACCACTGGTCAACTGTATAACAGTTACTGTAATATTTCCATGTCTGTCCAGAGTGATTGACCACTTTGCAAAAATGAAAAGGGGACGTTACAGTTTACTTCTCAGAAAATGATTCCCTGAACAGACACACAACAGTTGTTCATTTATTCTACTACTGTGGCTTTATTGTTTTGTGTATATTTGATAGTTTTGTGTATCTGAAATAGGATTAGCCACATTGCCAGAAATGGAAATTAAATAATATAAAAGACCCCAGAGATGTAGGGGTGCTTTATTTTTTGTTTTACTTTTGTAGATGTTAAATTTGCAAATAATAAATATTTCAAAAAGATACATTGTTCTTCCTTTTTGCTTTTACCAGTAGTAGTTTAGAAGTCTGGAGTAAAAAAAGTGCACAAGTAGGTCAAATGCATGAGTTAATTTCAGGTGGTTCATCAAAGATCCATACAACATCATCTGATATGATTTCATAGTTTAAAGCACTATTTATGTATTTTTTATGATAAATAAGTGGTAAAAATGTTTTTGCTTGCGCGCTTTGCACGCTCACATGAATTATTTGTGCCCCAGGTGTGCCCCAGTAAAGTATTAGGTCTAGTGAGGCCCCTGCTTCCCACCTCCAAAGACATGCACCTGGGGATAGGCCCCTCCCACCTCCAAAGACATGCACCTGGGGATAGGCCCCTCCCACCTCTAAAGACATGCACCTGGGGATAGGCCCCTCCCAGTTCCAAAGACATGCACCTGGGGATAGGCCCCTCCCACTTCCAAAGACATACACCTGGGGGTAGGCCCCTCCCACCTCCAAAGACATGCACCTGGGGATAGGCCCCTCCCACCTCCAAAGACATGCACCTGGAGATAGGCCCCTCCCACTTCCATAGACATGCACCTTGGGATAGGCCCCTCCCACTTCCAAAGACATGCTCCTTGGGATAGGCCCCTCCCACTTCCAAAGACATGCACCTTGGGATAGGCCCCTCCCACTTCCAAAGACATGCACCTTGGGATAGGCCCCTCCCACTTCCAAAGACATGCACCTGGGGGTAGGCCCCTCCCACCTCCAAAGACATGCACCTGGGGATAGGCCCCTCCCACCTCCAAAGACATGCACCTGGGGATAGGCCCCTCACACCTCCAAAGACATGCACCTGGGGATAGGCCCCTCCCACTTCCAAAGACAAGCACCTGGGGATAGGCCCCTCCCACTTCCAAAGACATGCACCTGGGGGTAGGCCCCTCCCACCTCCAAAGTTATGCACCTGGGGATAGGCCCCTCCCACTTCCAAAGACATGCACCTGGGGATAGGCCCCTCCCACTTCCAAAGACATGCACCTGGGGGTAGGCCCCTCCCACCTTCAAAGACATGCACCTGGGGATAGGCCCCTCCCACTTCCAAAGACATGCACCTTGGGATAGGCCCCTCCCACTTCCAAAGACATGCACCTTGGGATAGGCCCCTCCCACTTCCAAAGACATGCACCTGGGGGTAGGCCCCTCCCACCTCCAAAGACATGCACCTGGGGATAGGCCCCTCCCACCTCCAAAGACATGCACCTGGGGATAGGCCCCTCACACCTCCAAAGACATGCACCTGGGGATAGGCCCCTCCCACTTCCAAAGACAAGCACCTGGGGATAGGCCCCTCCCACTTCCAAAGACATGCACCTGGGGGTAGGCCCCTCCCACCTCCAAAGTTATGCACCTGGGGATAGGCCCCTCCCACTTCCAAAGACATGCACCTGGGGATAGGCCCCTCCCACTTCCAAAGACATGCACCTGGGGGTAGGCCCCTCCCACCTTCAAAGACATGCACCTGGGGATAGGCCCCTCCCACTTCCAAAGACATGCACCTGGGGGTAGGCCCCTCCCACCTTCAAAGACATGCACCTGGGGATAGGCCACTCCCACCTTCAAAGACATGCACCTGGGGATAGGCCCCTCCCACTTCCAAAGACATGCACCTGGGGGTAGGCCCCTCCCACCTTCAAAGACATGCACCTGGGGATAGGCCACTCCCACCTCCAAAGACATGCACCTGGGGATAGGCCCCTCCCACCTCCAAAGACATGCACCTGATTGGCAACACTAAATGGTCCCTAGTTCAGGTATTCAGCCTGGTTTATTAGCTCCATGGCCTCTTGTGCCCTCTGCAGGCAGCAGATGGACTGCTTTGTATGTTTAGTGTCACTAATATGAATATCAGGACCTGGCTTGTACAATACCTTGAGATTGTAGACCTGAAGAGTGAGCAGCGTGCTCTGAAGCCGTTTGGGTGCTTTTTGAAAATTGAACTGAGCGGCTTTTCCCCAAGATGGCGCTGCTGTAGTGGCTGCTGATGCCAGGAGCTCTGTGCTCTTGTGTCATCCTTTTGTGTTTCCCTCTTGTTTTCATGTCTTATTATATTTTTTTGCCTTTTGGTCCGGGACCCTTTGGGACTGTGTGACAAGGAGTGGCACTTTCGTGACCTCTGTGGTGCTTTTTTTGTGGACTTCTGGATCTGCCTCCCGGGAGCCTTTTGGCCATGAAGACCAGCTGCTGGGTGTCTGCCACGCCGGAGTCTGTTTGGAGGGACTGGAGGAGATGCGGATGAGGGGACAGGACTGCGGAGATAGCACTAAGCGCTGGGACGAAGAGGTTTCGCGGTGTCTTGGACCCTTATTCTGATTTCAGTCACCTTGGACGTATCCTCTTTCATCCATGCGGACTGGACACTGGCCGAGAGTGGAGTCGGCTGTCTTGGTTGCTTTGTTGGGTCTGCTCCTGTCTCTGGCCATGCTCCCTCCTCCCCAGCAGACGATGGCGTGGAACACCGCAGAGGCCACCACAGTGGATATGTTTCTTTTACTTTTTATTCATAGCTGTATGTAGAAGTGTCTGCTTGTATCTGCTGCTTTAATGTCTTTCATGTCCTCTGTGTTCTTTGATGTTTGATGTTTCTCTCTTACACACATGGAAGAGGGATGTGTTCTATGGTTATGAGTTGTTTTTTTTCCCCCCTTGGCCTCAGTCTGCACCCCCTCTCCAGGGCCCAGGCTAAGACCGATTTTTCTTCTCCCATTCCCCCCCTTGTTTACCTGTATCTCATCTTTTTTGTAAGGGGCGCTGGAAGCCGGCAGACCCGTAACTCTATCCTGGGTAGGATTTTTAAACAATTTCGGACCTTTTTCCGACTTTTTCTCAAATTGTCCCCCACTTTCGATGGTTCACTTCTGGGTTCCTTTTGTTCATTCTCGGTGTTCCCGGGGCTCGGGCAGCTCGCGATCCTGTTCCGTCTCTCTGTAATGTTTGTCTGATCTAGAATTGGATTGTGCTGAAAATTTTAATTTTCCTGACGGAATAAATAAAGTACTATCTATCTATCTATCTTGTGGTCCGTTTCTGCCCTTATCTACGCTCGTCCGTACAAATAGTCATGAAAACGCTGGCACCAAACCACAACACTATTTTTCTATTCGTGCATAATTCTGTTCAGTCTGGGTCAGCGCCCGCTACGCGTATCCTGCAGTCTGGCCCTCCTGCATCAGGCAGTAGCCCAGTCCTTTCTGACTCGCCTCGCTCTGGATGACGACTGGCTTCGTCACGTCGTAGTATTTCAGGATCGGGGCAGTTGTGAGCAGTTGCTTGACCTCCTCGACTGTAGCGTCGTGTTTGGGCAGCCAGTACTGCGGGACATCTTTGTCCAACAGCGTCCGTAGTGGTTCGCATACCTCAGAGAGGCGTGGCATGAACCTTGCGAGGTATGTCACGAACCCTAAGAACCGTTGTACAGCCTTGGCGTCTTCGGGGTGTGGCATGTCCCGGACCGCTCTACTTTTCTCAGGGTCCACACCGAGCCCCCCTGCCGAGAGAATGTGTCCGTGAAACTTGACCTCTCTGACCCGCAATTGCAGTTTCTTTAAAGTCGACCTCAGCTTAACCTCCCTGCACCTCTGCATGAGTGCTATCAGTTTTGTGTCATGGTCATGTATGTCCTAACCACACCCAACCACCAGAATGTCATCTGCTATTGGCTGTAGCCCCGCTTATACCTGCCAGCAGCTCCTGCTGCTTTCGCTGATATATTTCTGGGGCCACAGACACCCCAAATGGCAGCTTTAACCCGCACTTCCTGCCCCACGGCGTCCAGAACATGGGGGTGTAACTTATAGCTTACACCAGGGGTGCCCATTACGTCGATCGCGAGCTACCAGTCGACCGCGGGGGGTGTGTCAGTCCATCTCCAGCCAGGCTTTTAAAAAAAATAGACCTAAAAATTAGTGATCATCAATCTTCACCAAGACGTCACTTAAATGACATTCACGGTACCGGAGGGTCTTGTGAGATGACGCTGGCTGCTGCAAGATCATTATTATTAAAATATGACCGAGAGGAAGGCGAGAAACACTTTTTATTTCAACAGACTCTCGCGCCGTACCTTCCGTCAAAACTCTAAAGGCCGACTGCACATTTCCTATCTTCACAATAAAAGCCCTGCTTCATGCTGCCTGCGCTAACTAAATACAGAGTCTCGGAAAACTGGCGTGCACAAGCGATCCCTCAGAAAGCTGGCGTGCCCCTCCCACCTCCAAAGACATGCACCTGGGGATAGGCCCCTCCCACCTCCAAAGACATGCACCTGGGGATAGGTTGATTGGCAACACTAAATGGTCCCTAGTGTGTGAATGTGAGTGTGAATGTTGTCTGTCTGCCCTGCGATGAGGTGGCGACTTGTCCAGGGTGTACACTGCCTTCCACCCGATTGTAGCTGAGATAGGCACCAGTGCCCCCCGCGTGGGCGGTTTAGCTCGATTGGTAGAGTGGCCGTGCCAGCAACTTGAGGGTTGCAGGTTCGATTCCCGCTTCCGCCATCCTAGTCACTGCCGTTGTGTCCTTGGGCAAGACACTTTACCCACCTGCTCCCAGTGCCACCCACATTGGTTTGAATGTAACTTAGATATTGGGTTTCACTATGTAAAGCGCTTTGAGTCACTAGAGAAAAAGCGCTATATAAATATAATTCACTTCACTTCACTTCACTTGTGCACGCCAGCTTTCCGAGACTCTTATTTTGTTAGCGCAGGCAGCATGAAGCAGGGCTTTTATTGTGAAGATAGGAAATGTGCAGTCGGCCTTTAGAGTTTTGACGGAAGGGACGGCGCGAAAGTCTGTTGAAATAAAAAGTGTTTCTCGCCTTCCTCTCGGTCATTTTTTCATAATAATGAACTGGCAGCAGCCAGCGTCATCTCACAAGACCCTCGGGTGCCGTGAATGTCAATCAAGCAAGCTACGGAATTTGCCGCCAATGTTTTTCTTGTAAAGTGTATGGAAGCTGGATGAATTAGATGCCAAAAACCAACCACTTTCATGTGGTATTGTACAGAAAGGACAACGTTTTTTCTCCTCCATTTGAAAATGTGGGCGTTATCATCATTACTGTCTGATTCCAATCAATGCAAGTCATCAGAATCAGGTAATACACCAACTTATATTCTTGTCTTCGTGAAAGAAAGACATCTATATGTGTTACACATGCTTGTATTATCATTCAACACATTTAACTTGTTTACAAAAATGTCTCTTTCATAAATAAATAAATATAAATGATATAGATAAATGAGGTAGATCCCCTCGAGTTGGTCAATTGAAAAGTAGCTCGCCTGCAGAAAAAGTGTGTCCACCCCTGGCTTACACTGTGAAAAGGCATCTCGTGCAAATATGCAAGCTTCAAGTGTCGGCCTTATGTAGTGAGAGCGCCTTAGGGCCTGATTCAGTGACTTCGGGTCTATGCAGACACTTAACTTCTCTTGCTGTCTGATAATCACCATGTTGATAATCCAATCAGTAGCTCTGTCACTGAGATTGAATGGCCCTCTTTTTCACATTTGTCTAATAATGACATTTTTTGTGGTGCCGTTTATTTAGAAAAGTATCGAAATACATTTTGGTACTGGTATCAGATTATTGGTATCGGGACAACTATTATTATATATTTTTGTATCTATTTTATTTGATTTTATTTGACCTTATATTTATCTTTAAAATACCTTGTTAGATTAAATATAGGGCTTCACGGTGGCAGAGGGGTTAGTGCGTCTGCCTCACAATACGAAGGTCCTGAGTAGTCCTGGGTTCAAACCCGGGCTCGGGATCTTTCTGTGTGGAGTTTGCATGTTCTCCCCGTGAATGCGTGGGTTCCCTCCGGGTACTCCGGCTTCCTCCCACCTCCAAAGACATCCACCTGGGGATAGGCCCCTCCCACCTCCAAAGACATGCACCTGGGGATAGGCCCCTCCCACCTCCAAAGACATGCACCTGGGGATAGGCCCCTCCCACCTCCAAAGACATGCACCTGGGGATAGGCCCCTCCCACCTCCAAAGACATGCACCTGGGGATAGGCCCCTCCCACCTCCAAAGACGTGCACCTGGGGATAGGCCCCTCCCACCTCCAAAGACATGCACCTGGGGATAGGCCCCTCCCACCTCCAAAGACATGCACCTGGGGATAGGCCCCTCCCACTTCCAAAGACATGCACCTGGGGATAGGTTGATTGGCAACACTAAATGGTCCCTAGTGTGTGAATGTGAGTGTGAATGTTGTCTGTCTGCCCTGCAATGAGGTGGCGACTTGTCCGGGGTGTACACTGCCTTCCGCCCGATTGTAGCTGAGATAGGCACCAGTGCCCCCCGCGGCCCCAGAGGGAATAAGCGGTAGAAAATGGATGGATTAACTATGTTTACATATATTGTGTTTGCATGTGATGTAGGATCGAAAGGGAATAAGCGGTAGAAAATGGATGGATGGATGGATAGGATGTTGGGGACAATGACCTTGGGAAGTGAGTCCTTGTCATTGATTTATTATGTTTCATACTTTCCAGTGTACAGATGATTCAATGTGTTGTCTTGAGACAATATACTGCAACCTTTTTGAAAGCAAGAACTTCTTCTTGGCTACTGATTAATGCCAAGGGCTACCAGTTTGATACACACTTCAATAAATTGCCAGAAATAGCCAATTTGCTCAGTTTACCTTCAACTCTATGTTATTATTAATAATTAATGATATTTATCTTTGTGGAAACACTGATCAACTTAATGATTTCTCACCAAAAATATAAACAGAAACAGATAAATATATATATATAAAAAAGGGTATTTCCGTCGTACATTTTTTTTCCTTTTACGGAAGGTTTTTTTTTTTAGAATAAATGATGAAAAAAAACACTTAATTGAACGGTTTAAAAGAGGAGAAAACACGAAAAAAAATCTTCAATTTTCAACTCTTTAAAATTCAAAATTCAACCGAAAAAAAAATGAATTGAAAAACTAGCTAATTCGAATCTTTTTGAAAAAATTAAAAAAAAAAGAATTTATGGAACATCATTAGTCAATTTTCCTCATTAAGATTAATTGTAGAATTTTGATGACATGTTTTAAATAGGTTAAAATCCAATCTGCACTTTGTTAGAATATATAACAAATTGGACCAAGCTATATTTCTAACAAAGACAAATCATTATTTCTTCTAGATTTTCCAGAACAAAAATTGAAAAAGAAATTCAAAAGACTTTGAAATAAATTTTAAATTTGATTCTACAGATTTTTCTAGATTTGCCAGAACATTTTTTTTAATTTGAATCATAATAAATTTGAAGAAATATTTCACAAATATACTTTGTCGAAAAAACAGAAGCTAAAATGTATTTATTATTCTTTACAAAAAAAAATAAAAAATTACCTGAACATTTATTTAAATTGTCAGGAAAGAAGAAGAAGTCTCACCTTAAAACTCATCCGTATACGCTAGCCTTTAAATAGACCTCCTTTTTAGACCAGTTGATCTGCCGCTTCTTTTCTTTCTCCTATGTCTCCCCCTCCCTTGTGGAGGGGGTCCGGTCCGATGACCATGGATGAAGTACTGGCTGTCCAGGGTCGAGACCCAGGATGGACCGCTCGCCTGTGTATCGGTTGGGGACATTCTACGCTGCTGATCCGCCTCCACTTGAGATGGTTTCCTGTGGACGGGACTCTCGCTGCTCTCTTGGATCCGCTTTGAACTGAACTCTCGCGGCTGTGTTGGAGCCACTATGGATTGAACTTTCACAGTATCATGTTAGACCCGCTCCACATCCATTGCTTTCGGTCCCCTAGAGGGGGGGGGGTTGCCCACATCTGAGGTCCTCTCCAAGGTTTCTCATAGTCAGCATTGTCACTGGCGTCCCACTGGATGTGAATCCTCCCTGCCCACTGGGTGTGAGTTTTCCTTGCCCTTTTGTGGGTTCTTCCCAGGATGTTGTAGTCGTAATGATTTGTGCAGTCCTTTGAGACATTTGTGATTTGGGGCTATATAAATAAACATTGATTGATTGATTGATTGAAGAGGAAGGAATTTAAAAAGTAAAAAGGTATATGTGTTTAAAAACCCTAAAATAATTTTTAAATTTGTAATTTTTTCTGAAACTTATAAGAAGCAAAGTAAAAACTAAATGAATTTATTTAAACAAGTGAAGACCAAGTCTTTAAAATATTTTCTTGGATTTTCAAATTCTATTTGAGTTTTGTCTCTCTTAGAATTAAAAATGTCCAGCAAAGCGAGACCAGCTTGCTAGTAAATAAATACAATTTAAAAAAATAGAGGCAGCTCACTGGTAAGTGCTGCTATTTGAGCTATTTTTAGAACAGGCCAGCGGGCGACTCATCTGGTCCTTACGGGCGACCTGGTCTTGGTGACCCCTGCTGTATACTGTACTGTCTGCAAAATACAATACAAATATTTTGGGGAAAAAACATGAAAATGACGACCTTCAAATTGTGACGTGTTTGTAGTTTGGATGCCGACAAGTCCATGAATTGATGAAGGTGAAGTTGAAAAACTTATTGGGGTGTTAGCATTTAGCGATCAATTGTACGGAATATGTACTGTACTGTGCAATCTACTAATAAAAGTTCCAATCAATCAATCAAGTAAAGCAGACCTTGCAGTTTCACTTTCACTTTCCACGGATGACATTTTTATTGTTTGTTTGCACTTTCACTGTCAGGAGCGTCTTCTTGCTGTGCCAGGATGTTAGCATGCCACTTGTGTGCTCAACCAACTTCAACAATACTCAAATGAATATTGATAGAATCCTTTTGCTGACGTGTGTTTTTGGACTTAGTCCTTGTTGTGTTTTCCAGGTAGAGTTAGTGTATTTTGTCAACATTTACACTCTATGTCAATGTATTCCATAGCTTTAGGTGTCAGCCAGTTGCAACTATTGATCCATGCAATATCACTTCTGGACAGAGCCACAGCAGACACACTAGAGGGCGCCAGAGAGCAAGTGTTCCAAAATCCTCACATCGGGAGAAGTTGGCTTATATAATGATGTAAAACATTTACAAGTCCCAACTTTTCACCTGCCACTGATATTGTATTGCTCTTCATTGGATGTCCCGCTAAAAGATGCAAAGTGTCTGACAATGTTGTCTTGAAACAAAAGTACAAATGTTCTTTCTCGGTAAATATTCCATTTTCTAGGAATAAAGTTGTCATTATAAGAGAAAGAAATGGGAATTTTACCAATATTGAGCATTTTTATGTTAATAACGTGACAGTACCAGATATAAAAATATATTATTTATTTTAATTTAGACAAAAAATGTTGTCTGTCTATCTGTGTTGGCCCTGCGATGAGGTGGCGACTTGTCCAGGGTGTACCCCGCCTTCCGCCCGATTGTAGCTGAGATAGGCCCCAGCGACCCCCGCGACCCCGAAAGGGAATAAGCGGTAGAAAATTGGATGGATGGAAAAACAAATAGTCCAAATGTCGTTAACGTGGAAATTCTCAGGCTTGTCCATGAGAGTTTGGTCATGTTTTAGTTTTTCCTCTGCGTTTGTCTTTGTTTCCTGTCAGCGCTCTTATTTTGTCCGTTTCCTGTTTGTCTCCCTGGCCACACCTGGTGTCAATCAGCCAGGTACTATTTAAAGCTGCCTTCCCCTCCAGTCAGTGCTAGATTGTTGTCACCACTAACTGTCAATGTCATTAATACTTATGGTTGTAGCTGTGTCTACTTCTGCTCACTCTGCTCATGTCATAGTTCCTTCGTGTCACAGTAAGTGTTTTTGTTTCTAGTCCACAGTTAGCCTTTGTGCTAGTTTTTGTTCATAGCCAAGTTGGTTCTCCGCCTTGTGCGCGCCTTTTGTTTGTTCTTGTTTTATCCATCCATCCATCCATCATCTTCCGTTTATCCGAGGTCGGGTCGCGGGGGCAACAGCCTAGGCAGGGAAACCCAGACTTCCCTCTCCCCAGCCACTTCGTCTAGCTCTTCCCGGGGGATCCTGAGGCGTTCCCAGGCCAGCCGGGAGACATAGTCTTCCCAACGTGTCCTGGGTCTTCCCCGTGGCCTCCTACCGGTTGGACGTGCCCTAAACACCTCCCTAGGGAGGCGTTCAGGTGGCATCCTGACCAGATGCCCGAACCACCTCATCTGGTTCCTCTCGATGTGAAGGAGCAGCGGCTTTACTTTGAGTTCCTCCCGGATGGCAGAACTTCTCACCCTATCTCTAAGGGAGAGACCCACCACACGGCGGAGGAAACTCATTTCGGCCGCTTGTACCCGTGATCTTGTCCTTTCGGTCATGACCCAAAGCTCATGACCATAGGTGAGGATGGGAACGTAGATCGACCGGTAAATTGAGAGCTTTGCCTTCCGGCTCAGCTCCTTCTTCACCACAACGGATCGGTACAACGTCCGCATTACTGAAGACGCCGCACCGATCCACCTGTCGATCTCACGATCCACTCTTCCCTCACTCGTGAACAAGACTCCTAGGTACTTGAACTCCTCCACTTGGGGCAGGGTCTCCTCCCCAACCCGGAGATGGCATTCCACCCTTTTCCGGGCGAGAACCATGGACTCGGACTTGGAGGTGCTGATTCTCATTCCGGTCGCTTCACACTCGGCTGCGAACCGATCCAGCGAGAGCTGAAGATCCCGGTCAGATGAAGCCATCAGGACCACATCATCTGCAAAAAGCAGAGACCTAATCCTGCGGTCACCAAACCGGAACCCCTCAACGCCTTGACTGCGCCTAGAAATTCTCTCCATAAAAGTTATGAACAGAATGGGTGACAAAGGACAGCCTTGGCGGAGTCCAACCCTCACTGGAAATGTGTTCGACTTACTGCCAGCAATGCGGACCAAGCTCTGACACTGATCATACAGGGAGTGGACCGCCACAATAAGACAGTCCGATACCCCATACTCTCTGAGCACTCCCCACAGGACTTCCCGAGGGACACGGTCCAATGCCTTCTCCAAGTCCACAAAGCACATGTAGACTGGTTGGGCAAACTCCCATGCACCCTCAAGAACCCTGCCCAGAGTATAGGGCTGGTCCACAGTTCCACGACCAGTACGAAAACCACACTGTTCCTCCTGAATCCGAGGTTCGACTATCCGGCGTAGCCTCCTCTCCAGTACACCTGAATAAACCTTGTTTTAGTGTTAAATTAAATCATGTTTGCCTTCACGATGCCTGCCGCCTTCTCTGCATCTTGGGGTTCGTCAACAACATCGTGTGACAGAAGGATGATTTTAATCCCCATCATTTATTATTCATGCGTCTTGTGTGGAGACGTTGACTTTAGAGAGCGAATGAAACCACCTTTCCAAAAGTATCATCTTTAAAAACACTTTCAGGACCAACATCAACACTCGTTCCTCCAAAATTAACTTCATTATATAGTCTGTGGTCACACTGTTAGGTACACCCTTCCCGACTGACAGAGCGGCGTAAAAAAAGCTGTTTCTACTTCGCACCTTGGTGTTTTTGTGAAAATCATTTTTATCTTACCTTAACTCAGGATTGCACATGGGCTGAGAGCTAGTGGGCAGCCTAGGATGGAGTCAGCTCTTTTGGTTGCTTTCTTGGGTCTGTTCCTGCCACCCAACCCACCCTCCCTATTGTCCTACGGTCATGAGCTTTGGGTCATGACCGAAAGGATAAGATCACGGGTACAAGCGGCCCAAATGAGTTTGGGTCTCTCCCTTAGAGATAGGGTGAGAAGCTCTGCCATCCGGGGGGAGATCAAAGTAAAGTCGCTGCTCCTAGACATGGAGAGGAGCCAGATGAGGTGGTTCGGGCATCTGGTCAGGATGCCGCCTGAACGCCTCCCTAGGGAGGTGTTTAGGGCACGTCTGACCAGTAGGAGGCCACGGGGAAGACCCAGGACACGTTGGGAAGACTATGTCTCCCGGCTGGCCTGGGAACGCCTCAGGATCCCCCGGGAGGAGCTGGACGAAGTGGCTGGGGAGATGGAAGTCTGGGTTTCCCTGCTTAGGCTGTTTCCCCCGCGACCCGACGTCGGATAAGCGGAAGATGATGGATGGATGGATGGATAAAACAAGAACAAACAAAAGGCGGAGAACAAACTTGGCTATGAACAAAAAGTAGCACAAAGGCTAACTGTGGACTAGAAACAAAAACACTTACTGTGACACGAAGGAACTATGACATGAGCAGAGTGAGCAGAAGTAGACACAGCTACAACCATAAGTATTAATGACATTGACAGTTAGTGGTGACAACAATCTAGCACTGACTGGAGGGGAAGGCAGCTTTAAATAGTACCTGGCTGATTGACACCAGGTGTGGCCAGGGAGTCAAACAGGAAACGGACAAAATAAGAGCGCTGACAGGAAACAAAGACAAACGCAGAGGAAAAACTAGTTTATGTATATACTAGTATGTCAAGAGTTGACTGTAGATCCCATGAGAGTCAGCATCGCCTTCAGTTCCTGCCTACCTAGAGAATAAAGAGGTCACAGAACGTTCATCTGGTTTCTGTCTCTGCATATTTGACCCGCGCACTGACGACTCGTGACAACACAAACCAAAAACTCACACGATAATGACGCACACTATGAACACTAATGATGGACAAACTCAAAAAACTCAATGGAATTTTAAAGTTTCTTATTGAAAAAGACTCCGGGAATGAACATGACAATGAAGAAAGTGGGAAGTAGAAAGAATAAAACAATGAATATTAATAACGCACTGTATGAACGGGGCTCCTCCATCCTCAAAACAAGAACGCCAAGAATACAACAACACGTATGTTAAGGTCTTGGTAAAGTGGGGGTGACCCCAGGATGCAGAGACGGGAGACAGGGTGGAATTATAAAATGAAAGAAAGAGATAACTAAGGGCGAGGGGGGCAGAAACGCACACCATGAAATCTTGACCAAAAGGTTACTCAGCGGTCGGCAGGAGAGAGGGCCAGGGCACACTGAGCAGGGCAAGAGTCCAACAAAAGTTATCCTTTTTACTTCAGGGGGACTAGGAGATAAACACACAGGAGGTTAGGGAATTCAGGACAAAGGAGCGAAAACATACCAGGTCTGGTGAAGCAGGTGCATGCACGACAGGAGTACTGGAGACAATAACCGGTGAGGCCAAGCGGACATTGACGAGCCTAAAAACCGGTGTGCTAATTGCGAGCAGGTGTGCCTCAAGGTCCGCCCCCTCGCCGAGGACGAATCACCAAAAGCACAGGTGCAGACAAAGGAGAAGGCAGGGAGACACTGAAAACACAACAACGTATCTGAAATGATATAATTTTTCACGGAACACAACTTTAGTGTAGAAATCTGCATGCGCTGGCTGCTCTGTAAACAAGCTCCACCCACTTTGGTTACGTAGTCTCTATGATGCTCATAAAAACCCCAACAACACTCAGATTCCCACCGTTGGAATCACTTCCATGGTTGATGGCGGTGCGTTCAATGTTAGGTTTAAAATAGGGACGGGAATAAGCGGTAGAATTGGATGGATGGATTTGGAAAGATCCGGTGGGCCGGACTGAATAGCTTAAAGAACCATGTTTTGTCCAGGTCTGTTGTAGACCTATGTCTGTGTACGCTAGTTTGTGCTTGTGTTCACTGGTTTTCTCAATACGTTTCACAAATGGATCCCAAATTCCCTTCTAGGCTGCTGAAGCTCTCCCAGGATTCAGACCATCAGGCAGCTGCATGCAACCAACACTCTTTGAGCCGCCCCCTTATTGTGGTAGAGGCCTTTGCGTGTGTCAATGATCCTAGGTGCTAAGTTGTCAGGGGGTTGCTATGCCCCCTGGTAGGGTTGCCCAAGACCAAAAGGTCCTTGGTGAGGGTCGAGAAAGAGAGCACCTCAAAAGACCCAGATGAAGTCAAGAAAAAATGGACACAAGTTCCACTGGGCCCCTTCTTTTGGAGCTAGGCCAGGAGGCAGGGCTCGGTGTCAAGTGTCTGGTTTATGACCGGGCTTGCTATTAAGAGGGCTGGCCTGCCACAGCCCAAAAAGGCAGCATAGGTCCTCTGTCCAATGGACTCACTACTGATAGGATGGGCCATAGAGGTTGGGTGCAATGTGATATGAGCCTGATCCTAGGTCTAGGGTCGCGGAATGTCACTTCTCTGGGTGGGAATGAGCTGGAGATGGTGTGCGAGGTGAAGAAGTTATGTCAGAATATAGTCGGACTCTGGAACCAGCGGGACTCTCTCCAACCAGTGAAATGCAAATACTTGTTGCCTTGCGACTCAGAGCCAATAAATACAAGAGGGCTGTCTCCCTCCACCTCCAGTTGGGGGATCGGGTCCTAACTACTGTTTCTGCTTATGTGCCAAATAGTAGTTCGGTGTACCCGCCCTTTTTGGGTTCCTTAGAGTACTGGGCAGTGTTTCCCAAGACGATCCCCTTTTTGTTGGCTGCGATAGTGAGACCTGGCGAGGCATGATTGGAAGGAACGGCCACCCAGATCCAAAATTGAGTCATGTTTTGTTTTTGGATGTCTTTGCTCATCATAGATTATCCATAACAAACACCATGTTCAAGCATAAGGGGGTCCAGATGTGCACTTGGCACCGGAACACGCTGGTCCGCACTTACATGATCGACTTTGTGGTTGTGCCGTCGGACTTTTGGGCCCTGTCTTTGGACACTAAGGTGAAGAAAGGGGCGAAACATGCAACAGATCACCACCTGGTGGTGAATTGGCTCCGATGGTAGGGGAGGATGTCGGTCAGACCTGGCAGGCCCAAACACATTTTGAGGGTCTGGTGGGAACGACTGGCAGAATTTCTTGTCAGACAGAGTTAAAATTCTCCAGAACAGCTCTGAACATGTTTATAGGGAAGTGCTGGACCTTGTTCCGTGCCTCGATTGTTGAGACGGATGATCGGAGATGTGGTCGCAAGGTGGTTGGTGCTTGTCCTAGAGGTAATCCCAGAACAAGGATGCCATCAAGTTGAAGAAGGAGTCTTATTGGGTCTTTTTGGTTCTTGGGACTCCAGAGGCAGCTGCCAGATGTCGACAGTGCAGCTTTGGAGGTTGAGGTATGACGAGATGTCAGGGCTCACAGGAGAGACGGCCTTCACCCTAACCAGGAAGGCGCTATCCTCTTGTCTCGGAACATAGACTTCGCATTGAGCCACATTTGACTAACTGCACTAGAGCAAGCCCGGTCACAGGCAATTACAGAGCCTGCTAGCCTGGGTATGGAGTCAGTTAAGTTAGAACTAGCCAGCGCCAGGCTGGA
The DNA here is from genome assembly GCF_033978795.1 of Nerophis ophidion. NCBI lineage: Eukaryota > Metazoa > Chordata > Actinopteri > Syngnathiformes > Syngnathidae > Nerophis > Nerophis ophidion. The sequence continues at coordinate 38,415,029 of NC_084635.1, read as the reverse complement.
TGATCCCTGTACACATAGCAATTGTCGTAGAATAATACACAACTCACAAAATGTTTTTTCTACTGTGTCTATGACTACGTCAGAGTTAGACATGCGTTCTACTGAGGTGGCAAATTATGATGCGTTCAGTTTATCGCAGCGCCAAGTAGACAATCTGAAAATTCCCGTCATATCAATTCCTAGATATGGTCGTAATTATTTTAAGTACACTGCGCATAATAAACGCAACATTATTAATATTGCTACTACGGATAATTTTATCAACAACTCCTTAAAACAGCCCACTACCTATAATATGGGCTTTCTAAACATCAGATCTTTGTCTCCCAAAACGTTATTAGTCAATGAGGTCATTAGAGACAACAACCTTAACGTCATCGGTCTTAGCGAAACCTGGCTTAAACCAGACGACTTTTTTGCGATAAATGAGGCATCCCCTCCTAACTATACGAATGCGCATATTGCCCGTCACCTCAAAAGGGGAGGGGGTGTCGCACTAATATACAACGAAAACTTTAACTTTAGTCCTAACTTAAATAATAAATATAAATCGTTTGAGGTGCTTTCTATGAAGTCTGCCACACCTCTGCCTCTGTGCCTGGCCGTTATCTACCGCCCCCCAGGGCCCTATTCGGACTTTATTAGTGAATTCTCAGAGTTTGTTGCTGATCTAGTGACGCACGCCGATAATATAATTATAATGGGGGACTTTAATATCCATATGAATACCCCATTGGACCCACCGTGCGTGGCGCTCCAGACTATAATTGATAGCTGTGGTCTTACACAAATAATAAATGAACCGACGCATCGCAGCGGTAATACGATAGACCTAGTGCTTGTCAGAGGTATCACCGTCTCCAAAGTTATGATACTCCCGTATACTAAAGTAATGTCCGATCATTACCTTATAAAATTCGAAGTTCAGACTCATGTTCGGCAAGCTAATAATAATAATAACTGCTATAGCAGCCGCAACATTAATGCTGCCACAACGACGACTCTTGCGGACCTACTGCCCTCGGTAATGGCACCGTCCCCAAAGTATGTGGGCTCTATTGATAACCTCACTAACAACTTTAACAACGCCCTGCGCGAAACCATTGATAGTATAGCACCGCTGAAGTTAAAAAAGGCTCCAAAAAGGCGTACGCCATGGTTTACTGAAGAAACTAGAGCTCAGAAATTATTATGTAGAAAGCTGGAACGCAAATGGCGCACGACTAAACTTGAGGTGCACCATCAAGCATGGAGTGATAGTTTAATAACTTATAAACGCATGCTTACCTTAGCTAAAACAAATTATTACTCAAATCTCATCCGCATTAATAAAAACGATCCAAAATTTTTGTTTAGTACAGTAGCATCGCTAACCCAACAAGGGACTCCTTCCAGTAGCTCCACCCATTCGGCAGATGACTTTATGAAGTTCTTTAATAAGAAAATTGAACTTATTAGAAAGGAGATTAAAGACAATGCGTCCCAGCTACAACGGGGTTATAGTAACACAGATACGATTGTATATACGGCGGATACTGCAAACATCCAAAATAGTTTCTCTCGTTTTGATGAAATAACATTAGAAGGATTGTTACAACGTGTAAATGGAATAAAACAAACAACATGTTTACTTGACCCACTTCCTGGGAAACTTATCAAGGAGCTTTTTGTATTATTAGGTCCATCAGTGCTAAATATTATAAACTTATCACTTTCCTCGGGCACTGTTCCCCTTGCATTCAAAAAAGCGGTTATTCATCCTCTCCTTAAAAGACCTAACCTCGATCCTGACCTCATGGTAAACTACCGACCGGTGTCTCACCTTCCCTTTATGTCGAAAATCCTCGAAAAAATTGTTGCAGAGCAGCTAAATGAGCACTTAGCGTTTAACAATCTATGTGAAACCTTTCAATCCGGTTTCAGGGCAAATCACTCAACTGAGACAGCCCTCGCAAAATTGACTAATGATCTATTGCTAACGATGGATTCTGATGCGTCATCTATGTTGCTGCTCCTCGATCTTAGCGCTGCTTTCGATACCGTCGATCATAATATTTTATTAGAGCGTATCAAAATACGAATTGGTATGTCAGACTCAGCCCTGTCATGGTTTAACTCTTATCTTACTGATAGGATGCAGTGTGTCACCCATAACAATGTGACCTCGGACTACGTTAAGGTAACGTGTGGAGTTCCTCAGGGTTCGGTCCTTGGCCCTGTACTCTTCAGCATCTACATGCTGCCGCTAGGTGACGTCATACGCAAATACGGTATTAGCTTTCACTGTTATGCTGATGACACCCAACTCTACATGCCCCTAAAGCTGACCAACACGCCGGATTGTAGTCAGTTGGAAGCGTGTCTTAATGAAATTAAACAATGGATGTCCGCTAACTTTTTGCAACTCAACGCCAAAAAAACGGAAATGCTGATTATCGGAACCTGCTAGACACCGACCTCTATTTAATAATACAACTTTAACATTTGACAACCAAATCATAAAACAAGGTGACTCTGTAAAAAATCTGGGTATTATCTTTGACCCAACTCTCTCCTTTGAGTCACACATTAAAAGCGTTACTAAAACGGCCTTCTTTCATCTCCGTAATATCGCTAAAATTCGCTCCATTCTGTCCACTAAAGACGCTGAGATCATTATCCATGCGTTTGTTACGTCTCGTCTCGATTACTGTAACGTATTATTTTCGGGTCTCCCCATGTCTAGCATTAAAAGATTACAGTTGGTACAAAATGCGGCTGCTAGACTTTTGACAAGAACAAGAAAGTTTGATCATATTACGCCTGTACTGTATATACCTTTATATACATATATACATACATATATACTGTATATACCTTTATATACATATATACATACATATATACTGTATATACCTTTATATACATATATACATACATATATACTGTATATACCTTTATATACATATATACATACATATATACCTATACTGTATATACCTTTATATACATATATACATACATATATACCTATACTGGCTCACCTGCACTGGCTTCCTGTGCACTTAAGATGTGACTTTAAGGTTTTACTACTTACGTATAAAATACTACACGGTCTAGCTCCATCCTATCTTGCCGATTGTATTGTACCATATGTCCCGGCAAGAAATCTGCGTTCAAAAGACTCCGGCTTATTAGTGATTCCTAGAGCTCAAAAAAAGTCTGCGGGCTATAGAGCGTTTTCCGTTCGGGCTCCAGTACTCTGGAATGCCCTCCCGGTAACAGTTCGAGATGCTACCTCAGTAGAAGCATTTAAGTCTCATCTGTATACTCTAGCCTTTAAATAGACCTCCTTTTTAGACCAGTTGATCTGCCGCTTCTTTTCTTTCTCCTATGTCCCCCCCTCCCTTGTGGAGGGGGTCCGGTCCGATGACCATGGATGAAGTACTGACTGTCCAGAGTCGAGACCCAGGATGGACCGCTCGTCGGGACCCAGGATGGACCGCTCGCCTGTATCGGTTGGGGACATCTCTACGCTGCTGATCCGCTTGAGATGGTTTCCTGTGGACGGGACTCTCACTGCTGTCTTGGAGCCACTATGGATTGAACTTTCACAGTATCATGTTAGACCCGCTCGACATCCATTTCTTTCGGTCCCCTAGAGGGGGGGGGGTTGCCCACATCTGAGGTCCTCTCCAAGGTTTCTCATAGTCAGCATTGTCACTGGCGTCCCACTGGATGTGAATCCTCCCTGCCCACTGGGTGTGAGTTTTCCTTGCCCTTTTGTGGGTTCTTCCGAGGATGTTGTAGTCGTAATGATTTGTGCAGTCCTTTGAGACATTTGTGATTTGGGGCTATATAAATAAACATTGATTGATTGATTGATTGACATGTGACGTGTGACGTGTTCTACTCTTCTTTTTTTTCTGTGAGTAGACGGGGTTTTATAAGTCGTCTTTTTAGTGTTTTTGGTGGTTGTGTCATTTGTTTTCCTCTTGTTAGATGTCAAATTAAGGACTACGGATGGAAATGAGCTGCTAGCTAAATCTGGTACAACCATCGGTTCCTCGTGAATAATGGTAATTGTGGCGGTCCGTTCCCTGTATGATCGGTGTCACAGCTTGGTCCGCATTGCCGGCAGTAAGTCGGACACGTTTTCAGTCCGAGTTGGACTCTGCCAGGGCTGCCCTTTGTCACCCATTCTGTTCATACTTTTTAAGGACAGAATTTCTAGTTAGGGTGTTGGGGGGGATCTGGTTTGGTGGCTGCAGGAATAAGTCTCTGCTTTTTGCAGATGATGCGGTCCTGCTGGTTTCATCTGGCGATGATCTTCAGCTCTCACTGGATCAGTTCGCAGTCGAGTGTGAAGCAAATGCGATGAGAATAAGCGCCTCTTGGTCCGAGTCCATGGTTCCCTCCCAGAAAAGGGTGGGATTCCATCTCTGGGTCGCGGACGAGATCATGCCCCAAGTTGAGGAGTTCAAGCAGCTCGGGGTTTCGTTTTACAAGTGAGGGAAGAGTGGATCGTGAGATCGACAGGCGAATCGGTGCGGCGTCTGCAGTGATGCATCAATCTGTTGTGGTGAAGATGGAGCTAAGTCAGAAGACAAAGCTCTCAATTTACCGGTTAAGCTACGTTCCCATCCTCACCTATGGTCTTGAGCTTTGGGTTATGACCAAAAGGACAAGATCACGGGCACAAGGGGCAGAAATGAGTTTCTTCCGTCGGGTGGCTCTGTCACTCAAGAGGAGCTCCAAGTAAGGCCGCTGCTCCTCCACATGGAGAGGAGCCAGACGAGGTGAACTCTACTGGAGGCGGGCAGAGAGTTGGCCTGAAAAGGTTGCAGGGCTGCCGACTGGAGAGCTGGTCCTCTGCTGGGGAGGTAAATGTTTTTGAGATAAAGCAATTTGCCCAAACAATCATCCGCTCTCCTCGCGATGATAGTATTAAACGCAAATTTCATTTCACGGTGGCAGAGGGGTGAGTGCATCTTTCTTACAATACAAAGGTCCTGAGTAGTCCTGAGTTCCATCCCGGGCTCGGGATCTTTCTGTGTGGAGTTTGCATGTCGTCCCCATGATTGCGTGGGTTCCCTCCGGGTACTCCGGCTTCCTCCCACCTCCAAAGACATGCACCTGGGGACAGGCCCCTCCCCCCTCCAAAGACATGCACCTGGGGATAGGCCCCTCCCACCTCCAAAGACATGCACCTGGGGATAGGTTGATTGGCAACACTAAATGGTCCCTAGTGTGTGAATGTGAGTGTGAATGTTGTCTGTGTTGGCCCTGAGATGAGGTGGCGACTTGTCTTGGGTGTACCTTGCATTCCGCCCAATTGTAGCTGAGATAGGCCCCAGCGACCCCAAAGGGAATAAGCGGTAGAAAATGGATGGGTGGTTAATTCCATGATTCTGTTTACGATTCCATTAAGAAATCTGCGTTCAAAAGACTCCGGCTTATTAGTGATTCCTAGAGCCCCAAAAAAGTCTGTGGGCTATTGAGCGTTTTCCGTTGGGGCTCCAGTACTCTGGAATGCCCTCCCGGTAACAGTTCGAGATGCTACCTCAGTAGAAGCATTCAAGTCTCACCTTAAAACTCATCTGTATACCTTAGCCTTTAAATAGACCTCCTTTTTAGACCAGTTGATCTGCCGCTTCTTTTCTTTCTCCTATGTTCCCCCCCTCCCTTGTGGAGGAGGTCCGGTCCGATGACCATGGATGAAGTACTGGCTGTCCAGAGTCGAGACCCAGGATGGACCGCTCGCCTGTGTATCGGTTGGGGACATCTCTACGCTGCTGATCCGCCTCCGCTTGAGATGGTTTCCTGTGGACGGGACTCTCGCTGCTGTCTTGGATCCGCTTTGAACTGAACTCTCGTGGCTGTGTTGGAGCCACTATGGATTGAACTTTCACAGTATCATGTTAGACCCGCTCGACATCCATTGCTTTCGGTCCCCTAGAGAGGGGGGGTTGCCCACATCTGAGGTCCTCTCCAAGGTTTCTCATAGTCAGCATTGTCACTGGCGTCCCACTGGATGTGAATTCTCCCTGCCCACTGGGTGTGAGTTTTCCTTGCCCTTTTGTGGGTTCTTCCGAGGATGTTGTAGTCGTAATGATTTGTGCAGTCCTTTGAGACATTTGTGATTTGGGGCTATATAAATAAACATTGATTGATTGATTGATTGATGAAGTGGAAACCGTAGGACCTGGATAATTCCAAGTCACGACTGACATTTATTTCCTTGCCCTCAATTGCTCGTTTGACTCCAAGTTTTGTCTTTGTGTTGGTTTTTACAATTGTTTTGACTTCTGTGGTACTTTGAAACAGGACGTGGAACAGGAAAAGGTCGACTCCCCGTTTAAATTAAAGCTGATCACCGGATGGCCCCAGGTTCTACTCAACAGCTGGGAAGAACGAAGAAACTGTGTGGCTTCTTCACCAACTTTGTCTTAAGGACGCACGCGGGCTCAGTCCTGAAGTGAGACTGTACCATCGCCCAAGGAGGCTCAAGCCAGGGCTGCAACCTGATCAGTCCCTGGCAGGTCCGAGGCCAGGAACTCCAACATGCTTGCCATGGATTTCTGAGAGCCGAGCATAGTGGAAGAGTGCGGTCCCAGCCAGGTCTAAATATGTTCATTGGCTTTAGGAAATGAAAGCCTGTGTGACTTTTGCCGGAGGCTCCAATTCATTGTATCACTTTCACCAGTTTACAAGGTAGAAAACCTTCAATTTAAGGTGTGGCGGCTTTTACAAACCCTGTTTCCATATGAGTTGGGAAATTGTGTTAGATGTAAATATAAACAGAATACAATGATTTGCAAATCCTTTTCAAGCCATATTCAGTTGAATATGCTACAAAGACAACATATTTGATGTTCAAACTCATAAACTTTATTTTTGTGTGCAAATAATCATTAAGTTTAGATTTTGATGCCAGCAACATGTGACAAAGTAGTTGGGAAAGGGCATGTTCACCACTGTGTTACATCACCTTTTCTTTTAACAACACTCAATAAACGTTTGGGAACTGAGGAAACTAATTGTTGAAGCTTTGAAAGTGGAATTCTTTCCTATTCTTGTTTTATGTAGAACTTCAGTCCTTCAACAGTCCGGGGTCTCCGCTGTCCTATTTTACGCTTCATAATGCGCCACACATTTTCCATGGGAGACAGGTCTGGACTGCAGGCGGGCCAGGAAAGTACCCACACTCTTTTACTACGAAACCATGCTGTTGTAACATTTGGCTTGGCATTGTCTTTCTGAAACAAGCAGGGGCGTCCATGATAATGTTGCTTGGATGACAACATATGTTGCTCCAAAACCTGTATGGACCATTCAGCATTAATGGTGCCTTCACAGATGTGTAAGTTGCCCATGCCTTGGGCACTAATACACCCCCATACCATCACACATGCTGGCTTTTACACTTTGCGCCTATAACAATCCGAAAGGTTATTTTCCTCTTTGTTCTGGAGGACACCACGTCCTCTGTTTCCAAATCTAATTGGAAATGTCAGACCACAGAACACCTTTCCACTTTGCATCAGTCCATCTTAGATGAGTTTGGGCCCAGCGAAGCCGGCGCCTGGGTGTTGTTGATAAAGGGCTTTCGCCTTACATAGTAGAGTTTTAACTTGCACTTACAGATGTAGCGCCCAACTGTAGTTACTGACAGTGGTTTTATGAAGTGTTCCTGAGCCCACGTGGTGATATCCTTTACACACTGATGTCGGTTTTTGATGCAGTACCGCCTGAGGGGTCGAAGGTCCGTAATATCATCGCTTAAGTGCAGTGATTTCTCCAGATTCTCTGAACCTTTTGGTGATTTTACGGACCATAGATGGTAAAATCCCTAAATTCCTTGCAGTAGCTCGTTGAGAAATGTTGTTCTAAAACTGTTCGACAATTTGCTTACAAAGTGGTGACCGTTTCCCAATTCTTTCTTGTGAATGACTTAGCATTTCATGGAAGCTGTTTTTATAGCCAATCTGGGTGACCCTGTGTGACCTTGTTTGTCTCTGGGTGACCCTGTGTGTCCTTGTGTGTCTCTGGGTGACCCTGTGTGACCTTGTGTGTCTCTGGGTGACCCTGTGTGACCTTGTGTGTCTCTGGGTGACCTTGTGTGTCCCTTAGTGTCTCTGGGTGACCCTGTGTGACCTTGTGTGTCTCTGGATGACCCTGTGTGACCTTGTGTGTCTCTGGATGACCCTGTGTGACCTTGTGTGTCTCTGGGTGACCCTGTGTGTCCTTGTGTGTCTCTAGGTGACCCTGTGTGACCTTGTGTGTCTCTGGATGACCCTGTGTGACCTTGTGTGTCTCTGGGTGACCCTGTGTGTCCCTTAGTGTCTCTAGGTGACCCTGTGTGACCTTGTGTGTCTCTGGATGACCCTGTGTGTCCTTGTGTGTCTCTGGGTGACCCTGTGTGTCCCTTAGTGTCTCTGGGTGACCCTGTGTGACCTTGTGTGTCTCTGGATGACCCTGTGTGACTTTGTGTGTCTCTGGGTGACCCTGTGTGTCCCTTAGTGTCTCTAGGTGACCCTGTGTGTCCCTTAGTGTCTCTAGGTGACCCTGTGTGTCCTTGTGTGTCTCTGGGTGACCCTGTGTGACCTTGTGTGTCTCTGGGTGACCCTGTGTGACCTTGTGTGTCTCTGGGTGACCCTGTGTGACCCTTAGTGTCTCTGGGTGACCTCGTGTGTCTCTGGTTGACCATGTGTGACCCTTAGTGTCTCTGGGTGACCCTGTGTGTCCCTTAATGTCTCTGGGTGACCATGTGTGACCCTTAGTGTCTCTGGGTGACCCTGTGTGACCTTGTGTGTCTCTGGGTGACCCTGTGTGACCCTTAGTGTCTCTGGGTGACCCTGTGTGTCCCTTAGTGTCTCTGGGTGACCCTGTGTGACCTTGTGTGTCTCTGGGTGACCCTGTGTGACCTTGTGTGTCTCTGGGTGACCCTGTGTGACCCTTAGTGTCTCTGGGGGACCCTGTGTGACCTTGTGTGTCTCTGGGTGACCCTGTGTGTCCCTTAATGTCTCTGGGTGACCCTGTGTGTCACTTAGTGTCTCTGGGTGACCCTGTGTGTCCCTTAGTGTCTCTGGGTGACCCTGTGTGTCCCTTAGTGTCTCTGGGTGACCCTGTGTGACCCTTAGTGTCTCTGGGTGACCCTGTGTGACCCTTAGTGTCTATGGGTGACCCTGTGTGTCCCTTACTGTCTCTAGGTGACCCTGTGTGACCTTGTGTGTCTCTGGGTGACCCTGTGTGACCTTGTGTGTCTCTGGGTGACCCTGTGTGACCCTTAGTGTCTCTGGGTGACCTCGTGTGTCTCTGGTTGACCATGTGTGACCCTTAGTGTCTCTGGGTGACCCTGTGTGTCCCTTAATGTCTCTGGGTGACCATGTGTGACCCTTAGTGTCTCTGGGTGACCCTGTGTGACCCTGTGTGACCTTGTGTGTCTCTGGGTGACCCTGTGTGACCCTTAGTGTCTCTGGGTGACCCTGTGTGTCCCTTAGTGTCTCTGGGTGACCCTGTGTGACCTTGTGTGTCTCTGGGTGACCCTGTGTGACCTTGTGTGTCTCTGGGTGACCCTGTGTGACCCTTAGTGTCTCTGGGGGACCCTGTGTGACCTTGTGTGTCTCTGGGTGACCCTGTGTGTCCCTTAGTGTCTCTGGGTGACCCTGTGTGTCACTTAGTGTCTCTGGGTGACCCTGTGTGTCCCTTAGTGTCTCTGGGTGACCCTGTGTGTCCCTTAGTGTCTCTGGGTGACCCTGTGTGACCCTTAGTGTCTCTGGGTGACCCTGTGTGACCCTTAGTGTCTCTGGGTGACCCTGTGTGTCCCTTAGTGTCTCTGGGTGACCCTGTGTGACCCTGTTTGTCCCTGTGTGTCCCTTAGTGTCCCTGTGTGTTCCTTAGTCTCCCTTTGTGTCTCTGGTTGACCTTTTGTGTCTCTGGGTGACCCTGTGTGACCTTGTGTGTCTCTGGGTGACCCTGTGTGACCTTGTGTGTCTCTGGGTGACCCTGTGTGTCCCTTAGTGTCTCTGGGTGACCCTGTGTGTCCCTTAGTGTCTCTGGGTGACCCTGTGTGTCCCTTAGTGTCTCTGGGTGACCCTGTGTGTCCCTTAGTGTCTCTGGGTGACCCTGTGTGTCCCTTAGTGTCTCTGGGTGACCCTGTGTGTCCCTTAGTGTCTCTGGGTGACCCTGTGTGTCCCTTAGTGTCTCTAGGTGACCCTGTGTGACCTTGTGTGTCTGTCTCTGGGTGACCCTGTGTGTCCCTTAGTGTCTCTGGGTGACCCTGTGTGACCTTGTGTGTCTCTGGATGACCCTGTGTGACCTTGTGTGTCTGTCTCTGGGTGACCCTGTGTGTCCCTTAGTGTCCCTGTGAGTTATTTAGTGTCCCTGGGTGACCCTGTGTGACCTTGTGTGTCCCTGAGTGTCCCTGTGAGTTATTTAGTGTCCCTTTGTGTCTCTGTGTGACCCACTGTACATAAGATATTAGATACTGTATTCTCCATGTACATATGATAGTAATTACTGTACTATCCACTGTACATATGATATTGAATACTTTATTCTCTTACTGTACATAAGATATTAAATACTGTACTCTCCATTTACTTATGATATTAGATACTGTATTTTCCTACTGTAAATATGATATTAAATACTGTAGTCTCCTCTTGTATATATGATAATAAATACTGTATTCTCCACTGTACATACTATATTCAAAACTGTACTCACTATGTACATATGATATTAGATACTGTATTCTCCATGTATATATGATGTTAAATACTGTTCTCTCCTACTGTACATATGATATTAAATACTGTATTCTCCACTGTACAAAGTACTGTACAGCTGTAGTCTTTTCTAAACATCCATCTTCTTGCTAATAGACGTGTTTACGCAAAGATGTTTGCAACCTTTGGTCAGTAGTACAAAGTACACATGTTGTGTACTTGTAATAAGGAGGACAAAGTACACATGTTGTGTATTTGTAATAAGGAGAGAAAAGTACACATGTTGTGTACTTGTTATAAGGAGGACAAAGTACACATGTTGTGTACTTGTAATAAGGAGGACAAAGTACACATGTTGTGTACTTGTAATAAGGAGGACAAAGTACACATGTTGTGTACTTGTAATAAGGAGGGAAAAGTACACATGTTGTGTACTTGTAATAAGGAGGGAAACGTACACATGTTGTGTACTTGTAATAAGGTGGACAAAGTACACATGTTGTGTACTTGTAATAAGGTGGACAAAGTACACATGTTGTGTACTTGTAATAAGGAGGGAAAAGTACACATGTTGTGTACTTGTAATAAGGAGGGAAACGTACACATGTTGTGTACTTGTAATAAGGAGGACAAAGTACACATGTTGTGTACTTGTAATAAGGTGGACAAAGTACACATGTTGTGTACTTGTAATAAGGTGGACAAAGTACACATGTTGTGTACTTGTAATAAGGAGGACAAAGTACACATGTTGTGTACTTGTAATAAGGAGGGAAAAGTACACATGTTGTGTACTTGTAATAAGGAGGGAAACGTACACATGTTGTGTACTTGTAATAAGGAGGACAAAGTACACATGTTGTGTACTTGTAATAAGGTGGACAAAGTACACATGTTGTGTACTTGTAATAAGGTGGACAAAGTACACATGTTGTGTACTTGTAATAAGGAGGACAAAGTACACATGTTGTGTATTTGTAATAAGGAGGACAAAGTACACATGTTGTGTACTTGTAATAACGAGGACAAAGTACACATGTTGTGTACTTGTAATAAGGAGGACAAAGTGCACATGTTGTGTACTTGTAATAAGGAGGACAAAGTACACATGTTGTGTACTTGTAATAAGGAAGACAAAGTACACATGTTGTGTATTTGTAATAAGGAGGACAAAGTACACATGTTGTGTACTTGTAATAAGGAAGACAAAGTACACATGTTGTGTACTTGTAATAAGGAGGGAAAAGTACACATGTTGTGTACTTGTAATAAGGAGGACAAAGTAAACATGTTGTGTACTTGTAATAAGGAGGACAAAGTACACATGTTGTGTACTTGTAATAAGGAAGACAAAGTAGACATGTTGTGTATTTGTAATAAGGAAGACAAAGTAGACATGTTGTGTATTTGTAATAAGGAAGACAAAGTAGACATGTTGTGTATTTGTAATAAGGAAGACAAAGTACACATGTTGTGTACTTGTAATAAGGAGGGAAAAGTACACATGTTGTGTACTTGTAATAAGGAGGACAAAGTAAACATGTTGTGTACTTGTAATAAGGAAGACAAAGTAGACATGTTGTGTATTTGTAATAAGGAAGACAAAGTACACATGTTGTGTACTTGTAATAAGGAGGGAAAAGTACACATGTTGTGTACTTGTAATAAGGAGGACAAAGTAAACATGTTGTGTACTTGTAATAAGGAGGACAAAGTACACATGTTGTGTACTTGTAATAAGGAAGACAAAGTAGACATGTTGTGTATTTGTAATAAGGAAGACAAAGTAGACATGTTGTGTATTTGTAATAAGGAAGACAAAGTAGACATGTTGTGTATTTGTAATAAGGAAGACAAAGTACACATGTTGTGTACTTGTAATAAGGAGGGAAAAGTACACATGTTGTGTACTTGTAATAAGGAGGACAAAGTACACATGTTGTGTACTTGTAATAAGGAGGACAAAGTACACATGTTGTGTACTTGTAATAAGGAGGACAAAGTACACATGTTGTGTACTTGTAATAAGGAGGACAAAGTACACATGTTGTGTACTTGTAATAAGGAAGACTAAGTACACATGTTGTGTACTTGTAATAAGGAGGACAAAGTACACATGTTGTGTATTTGTAATAAGGAGGACAAAGTACACATGTTGTGTATTTGTAATAAGGAGGACAAAGTACACATGTTGTGTACTTGTAATAAGGAGGACAAAGTACACATGTTGTGTACTTGTAATAAGGAGGACAAAGTACACATGTTGTGTACTTGTAATAAGGAGGACAAAGTACACATGTTGTGTACTTGTAATAAGGAAGACAAAGTACACATGTTGTGTACTTGTAATAAGGAGGACAAAGTACACATGTTGTGTACTTGTAATAAGGAGGACAAAGTACACATGTTGTGTATTTGTAATAAGGAGGACAAAGTACACATGTTGTGTACTTGTAATAAGGAGGACAAAGTACACATGTTGTGTACTTGTAATAAGGAGGACAAAGTACACATGTTGTGTACTTGTAATAAGGAGGACAAAGTACACATGTTGTGTACTTGTAATAAGGAGGACAAAGTACACATGTTGTGTACTTGTAATAAGGAGGACAAAGTACACATGTTGTGTACTTGTAATAAGGAGGACAAAGTACACATGTTGTGTACTTGTAATAAGGAGGACAAAGTACACATGTTGTGTACTTCTAATAAGGAGGAAAAAGTACACATGTTGTGTATTTGTAATAAGGAGGACAAAGTAAACATGTTGTGTACTTGTAATAAGGAGGACAAAGTACACATGTTGTGTACTTGTAATAAGGAGGACAAAGTACACATGTTGTGTACTTGTAATAAGGAGGACCAAGTACACATGTTGTGTACTTGTAATAAGGAGGGAAAAATACACATGTTGTGTACTTGTACTAAGGAGGACAAAGTACACATGTTGTGTACTTGTAATAAGGAGGACAAAGTACACATGTTGTGTACTTGTAATAAGGAGGACAAAGTACACATGTTGTGTATTTGTAATAAGGAGGGAAAAGTACACATGTTGTGTACTTGTAATAAAGAGGACAAAGTACAAATGTTGTGTACTTGTAATAAGGAGGACAAAGTACACATGTTGTGTACTTGTAATAAGGAAGACAAAGTACACATGTTGTGTACTTGTAATAAGGAGGGAAAAGTACACATGTTGTGTACTTGTAATAAGGAGGGAAAAGTACACATGTTGTGTACTTGTAATAAGGAGGACAAAGTACACATGTTGTGTACTTGTAATAAGGAGGACAAAGTACACATGTTGTGTACTTGTAATAACGAGGGAAAAGTACACATGTTGTGTACTTGTAATAAGGAGGGAAAAATACACATGTTGTGTACTTGTAGTAAGGAGGACAAAGTACACATGTTGTGTACTTGTAATAAGGAGGACAAAGTACACATGTTGTGTACTTGTAATAAGGAGGACAAAGTACACATGTTGTGTACTTGTAATAAGGAGGACAAAGTACACATGTTGTGTACTTGTAATAAGGAGGGAAAAGTACACATGTTGTGTACTTGTAATAAGGAGGACAAAGTACACATGTTGTGTACTTGTAATAAGGAGGACAAAGTACACATGTTGTGTACTTGTAATAAGGAGGACAAAGTACACATGTTTTGTACTTGTAATAAGGAGGGAAAAGTACACATGTTGTGTACTTGTAATAAGGAGGGAAAAATACACATGTTGTGTACTTGTAATAAGGAGGACAAAGTACACATGTTGTGTACTTGTAATAAGGAGGACAAAGTACACATGTTGTGTACTTGTAATAAGGAGGACAAAGTACACATGTTGTGTACTTGTAATAAGGAGGACAAAGTACACATGTTGTGTACTTGTAATAAGGAGGACAAAGTACACATGTTGTGTACTTGTAATAAGGAGGGAAAAGTACACATATTGTGTACTTGTAATAAGGAGGGAAAAGTACACATGTTGTGTACTTGTGATAAGGAGGGAAAAGTACACATGTTGTGTACTTGTAATAAGGAGGACAAAGTACACATGTTGTGTACTTGTAATAAGGAGGACAAAGTACACATGTTGTGTACTTGTAATAAGGAGGACAAAGTACACATGTTGTGTACTTGTAATAAGGAGGGAAAAGTACACATGTTGTGTACTTGTAATAAGGAGGACAAAGTACACATGTTGCGTACTTGTAATAAGGAGGACAAAGTACACATGTTGTGTACTTGTAATAAGGAAGACAAAGTACACATGTTGTGTACTTGTAATAAGGAGGGAAAAGTACACATGTTGTGTACTTGTAATAAGGAGGGAAAAATACACATGTTGTGTACTTGTAGTAAGGAGGACAAAGTACACATGTTGTGTACTTGTAATAAGGAGGACAAAGTACACATGTTGTGTACTTGTAATAAGGAGGACAAAGTACACATGTTTTGTACTTGTAATAAGGAGGGAAAAGTACACATGTTGTGTACTTGTAATAAGGAGGGAAAAATACACATGTTGTGTACTTGTAATAAGGAGGACAAAGTACACATGTTGTGTACTTGTAATAAGGAGGACAAAGTACACATGTTGTGTACTTGTAATAAGGAGGACAAAGTACACATGTTGTGTACTTGTAATAAGGAGGACAAAGTACACATGTTGTGTACTTGTAATAAGGAGGACAAAGTACACATGTTGTGTACTTGTAATAAGGAGGACAAAGTACACATGTTGTGTACTTGTAATAAGGAGGACAAAGTACACATGTTGTGTACTTGTAATAAGGAGGACAAAGTACACATGTTGTGTATTTGTAATAAGGAGGACAAAGTACACATGTTGTGTACTTGTAATAAGGAGGACAAAGTACACATGTTGTGTACTTGTAATAAGGAGGACAAAGTACACATGTTGTGTATTTGTCATGAACCTCCTCACCTTTCCTTCTGACTCACTTTATCATAACTTCCCTTTCCTGCTGCAACCTTTTTGTTTGAACACAACCATGTGACCTTGAAGCCCCGCCCACTCTGCACCAGGACTGTAAATAGTAGTATTTGTTGCAAGTACACTTCTGCACAACATACTATCTTTATTAACATGTATTATTATCAAAATAGATTGACTTATAACAAACAATACTTTTGTTTCAGACAATAAAAAAGTTTCTCTTCCTTGCCCAGGGTCTACCCGCCTTTTGCCCGAATGCAGCTGGGATAGGTTCCAACCCCCCTTGAAACCGAGAGGGACAAACGGTACAAAATGAATGGAAGTGAAAGTTTTAGTACGTCTACATGGATTATATGAAGTACTGTAGTACTACTTGGCTGTAAAGTGTCCTCCAAGTCTGGAATGATTGTACTTCACATACTCACACCAACTATGGACATAAGTTATTATGATCTATAAGCTGATGTTATTATGATTGTATAAATATTGGACATAAGTTATTATGATCGATAAGATGATGTTATTATGATTGTATAAATATTGGACATAAGTTATTATGATCGATAAGATGATGTTATTATGATTGTATAAATATTGGACATAAGTTATTATGATCGATAAGATGATGTTATTATGATTGTATAAATATTGGACATAAGTTATTATTATCCATAAGCTGATGTTATTATGATTGTATAAATATTGGACATAAGTTATTATTATCTATAAGATTATGTTATTATGATTGTATAAATATTGGACATAAGTTATTATTATCTATAAGCTGATGTTATTATGATTGTATAAATATTGGACATTAGTTATTATTATCAATAAGATGATGTTATTATGATTGTATGAATATTGGACATAAGTTATTATTATCGATAAGATGATGTTATTATGATTGTATAAATATTGGACATAAGTTATTATGATCTATAAGATGATGTTATTATGATTGTATAAATATTGGACATAAGTCATTATTATCTATAAGCTGATGTTATTATGATTTTATAAATATTGGACATAAGTTATTATGATCTATAAGATGATGTTATTATGATTGTATAAATATTGGACATAAGTCATTATTATCTATAAGCTGATGTTATTATGATTGTGTAAATATTGGACATAAGTTATTATTACCTGTAAGATGATGTTATTATGATTGTATAAATATTGGACATAAGTCATTATTATCGATAAGATGATGTTATTATGATTGTATAAATATTGGACATAAGTTATTTTTATCGATAAGATGATGTTATTATGATTGTGTAAATATTGGACATAAGTTATTATTACCTGTAAGATGATGTTATTATGATTGTATAAATATTGGACATAAGTCATTATTATCTATAAGCTGATGTTATTATGATTTTATAAATATTGGACATAAGTTATTATGATCTATAAGATGATGTTATTATGATTGTATAAATATTGGACATAAGTCATTATTATCGATAAGATGATGTTATTATGATCGTATAAATATTGGACATAAGTCATTATTATCTATAAGCTGATGTTATTATGATTGTATAAATATTGGACATAAGTTATTATGATCTATAAGATGATGTTATTATGATTGTATAAATATTGGACATAAGTTATTATTATCGATAAGCTGATGTTATTATGATTGTATAAATATTGGACATAAATTATTATTATCTATAAGCTGATGTTATTGTGATTGTATAAATATTGGACATAAGTTATTATTATCGATAAGCTGTTGTTATTATGATTGTATAAATATTGGACATAAGTTATTATGATCTATAAGATGATGTTATTATGATTGTATAAATATTGGACATAAGTCATTATTATCTATAAGCTGATGTTATTATGATTTTATAAATATTGGACATAAGTTATTATGATCTATAAGATGATGTTATTATGATTGTATAAATATTGGACATAAGTCATTATTATCGATAAGATGATGTTATTATGATTGTATAAATATTGGACATAAGTTATTATGATCGATAAGATGATGTTATTATGATTGTATAAATATTGGACATAAGTTATTATTATCTATAAGATGATGTTATTATGATTGTATAAATATTGGACATAAGTTATTATTATCTATAAGCTGATGTTATTATGATTGTATAAATATTGGACATAAGTTATTATTATCGATAAGCTGATGTTATTATGATTGTATAAATATTGGACATAAATTATTATTATCTATAAGCTGATGTTATTATGATTGTATAAATATTGGACATAAGTTATTATTATCGATAAGCTGTTGTTCTTATGATTGTATAAATATTGGACATAAGTTATTATGATCTATAAGATGATGTTATTATGATTGTATAAATATTGGACATAAGTCATTATTATCTATAAGCTGATGTTATTATGATTTTATAAATATTGGACATAAGTTATTATTATCTATAAGCTGATGTTATTATGATTTTATAAATATTGGACATAAGTTATTATGATCTATAAGATGATGTTATTATGATTGTATAAATATTGGACATAATTTATTATTATCTATAAGCTGATGTTATTATGATTGTATAAATATTGGACATAAGTTATTATTATCGATAAGCTGATGTTATTATGATTGTATAAATATTGGACATAATTTATTATTATCGATAAGATGATGTTATTATGATTGTATAAATATTGGACATAAGTTATTATTATCTATAAGCTGATGTTATTATGATTGTATAAATATTGGACATAAGTTATTATTATCGATAAGCTGATGTTATTATGATTGTATAAATATTGGACATAAATTATTATTATCTATAAGCTGATGTTATTATGATTGTATAAATATTGGACATAAGTTATTATTATCGATAAGCTGTTGTTATTATGATTGTATAAATATTGGACATAAGTTATTATGATCTATAAGATGATGTTATTATGATTGTATAAATATTGGACATAAGTCATTATTATCTATAAGCTGATGTTATTATGATTGTGTAAATATCGGACATAAGTTATTATTACCTGTAAGATGATGTTATTATGATTGTATAAATATTGGACATAAGTCATTATTATCCATAAGCTGATGTTATTATGATTTTATAAATATTGGACATAAGTTATTATGATCTATAAGATGATGTTATTATGATTGTATAAATATTGGACATAAGTCATTATTATCGATAAGACGATGTTATTATGATCGTATAAATATTGGACATAAGTCATTATTATCTATAAGCTGATGTTATTATGATTGTATAAATATTGGACATAAGTCATTATTATCTATAAGATGATGTTATTATGATTGTATAAATATTGGACATAAGTTATTATGATCTATAAGATGATGTTATTATGATTGTATAAATATTGGACATAAGTCATTATTATCTATAAGCTGATGTTATTATGATTGTATAAATATTGGACATAAGTTATTATTATCGATAAGATGATGTTATTATGATTGTATAAATATTGGACATAAGTTATTATTATCGATAAGATGATGTTATTATGATTGTATAAATATTGGACATAAGTTATTATTATCTATAAGCTGATGTTATTATGATTGTATAAATATTGGACATAAGTCATTATTATCTATAAGCTGATGTTATTATGATTGTATAAATATTGGACATAAGTCATTATTATCGATAAGATGATGTTATTATGATCGTATAAATATTGGACATAAGTCATTATTATCTATAAGCTGATGTTATTATGATTGTATAAATATTGGACATAAGTCATTATTATCTATAAGCTGATGTTATTATGATTGTATAAATATTGGACATAAGTCATTATTATCGATAAGATGATGTTATTATGATTGTATAAATATTGGACATAAGTTATTTTTATCGATAAGATGATGTTATTATGATTGTATAAATATTGGACATAAGTTATTATTATCTATAAGTTGATGTTATTATGATTGTATAAATATTGGACATAATTTATTATTATCAATAAGATGATGTTATTATGATTGTATAAATATTGGACATAAGTTATTATTATCAATAAGATGATGTTATTATGATTGTATAAATATTGGACATAAGTCATTATTATCTATAAGATGATGTTATTATGATTGTATAAATATTGGACATAAGTTATTATTACCTGTAAGATGATGTTATTATGATTTTATAAATATTGGACGTAAGTTATTATTATCGATAAGATGATGTTATTATGATTGTATAAATATTAGGCATAAGTTATTATCTATAAGATGATGTTATTATGATTGTATAAATATTAGGCATAAGTTATTATCTATAAGATGATGTTATTATGATTGTATAAATATTGGACATAAGTTATTATTATTGATAAGCTGATGTTATTATGATTGTATAAATATTAGGCATAACTTATTATCTATAAGATGATGTTATTATGATTGTATAAATATTAGGCATAACTTATTATCTATAAGATGATGTTATTATGATTGTATAAATATTGGACATAAGTTATCATTATCAATAAGATGATGTTATTATGATTGTATAAATATTGGACACAAGTTATTATTATGTATAAGCTCTACATGGTTGTATAAATAGGGCAAAGAGAAAATGTTTTGGTAAATGGAACAAAGTGATAGATCTTCTTTTTGTCAATGAGTGACACCAGTGAGTGTTCTTTAGGACATTTATTCAAGGTTGAATGATACAAAACATCACAACACACTTCTGACTACTGTAGTGCCAGCCTGACATCACACAACCATTATTCAACCATTATTCAATTATTAATCAACTATTATTCAACTTTTATTGACTGCCAAGCGCATGGGTGAAAATAGAAGTGGCCCAGTAGTGTAACAGGAAAAAACAATCTTTGATATGGACTGTCAACGTAAAAAACAATATTTGATATGGACTGTCTATGTAGAAAACAATCTTTGATATGGACTGTCTTTGTAGAAAACAATCTTTGATATGGACTCTCAATGTAGAAAACAATCGTTGATATGGACTGTCAACGTAAAAAATAATATTTGATATGGACTGTCTTTGTAGAAAACAATCTTTGATATGGACTGTCTTTGTAGAAAACAATCTTTGATATGGACTCTCAATGTAGAAAACAATCTTTGATATGGACTGTCAAAGTATAAAACAATCTTTGATATGGACTGTCAAAGTAGAAAACAATCTTTGATATGGACTGTCAAAGTAGAAAACAATCTTTGATATAAACTGTCAACGTTAAAAAAACAATCTTTGATGTGGACTGTCAATATGGAAAACTATTTGATATGGACTGTCAATGTAGAAAACAATCTTTGATATGGACTGTCAACGTAGAAAGGAATCTCTGATATGGACTGTCAAAGTAGAAAACAATCTTTGATATGGACTGTTTCAACGTAGAAAGCAATCTCTGATATGGATTCTCGATGTAGAAAACAATCTTTGATATGGATTCTCGATGTAGAAAACAATCTTTGATATGGACTCTCGATGTCGAAAACAATCTTTGATATGGATTCTCGATGTAGAAAACAATCTTTGATATGGACTCTCAATGTCGAAAACAATCTTTGATATGGATTCTCGATGTAGAAAATAATCTTTGAAATGGACTCTCAATGTCGAAAACAATCTTTGATATGGACTGTCAACGTAGAAAACAATCTCTGATATGGACTGTCAACGTAGAAAGCAATCTCTAATATGGACTGTCAAAGTAGAAAACAATCTTTGATATGGATTCTCGATGTAGAAAACAATCTTTGATATGGACTCCCAATGTAGAAAACAATCTTTGAAATGGACTGTCAACGTAGAAAACATTCTTTGATATGGATTCTCGATGTAGAAAACAATCTTTGATATGGACTCCCAATGTAGAAAACAATCTTTGATATGGACTGTCAACGTAGAAAGCAATCTTTGATATGGACTCTCAAAGTAGAAAACAATTTTTGATATGGACTGTCAACGTTAAAAAAAACAATCTTTGATATGGACTGTCAATGTAGAAAACAATCTTTGATATGGACTCTCAATGTAGGAAACAATCTTTGATCTGGACTGTCAATGTCGAAAACAATCTTTGATATGGACTGTCAATGTAGAAAACAATCTTTGATATGGACTCTCAATGTAGGAAACAATCTTTGATCTGGACTGTCAATGTCGAAAACAATCTTTGATATGAACTGTCAATGTAGAAAACAATCTTTGATATAGACTCTCAATGTAGAAAACAATCTTTGATATGGACTGCGAACGTAAAAAAAAAACAATCTTTGATATGGACTGTCAATATAGAAAACAATCTTTGATATGGACTGCCAACGTAAAAAAAAAAACAATCTTTGATATGGACTGTCAATATAGAAAACACTCTTTGATATGGACTGTCTACGTAGAAAACAATCTTTGATTGTGCCCAAGTTAGACCACCTTCTAGTAGCCAGGCCAGAAATGCAGTTCATATTGAGGTTATTGATCACAGGGAAGTTACTCTTAAGTTTATTGATCGCAAAGAAGTTAATGTTGAGATTATTGATCGCAGGGAAGTTAATGTTGAGGTCATTGATCGCAGGGAAGGAGTCGTCATGTTGGTTTGTTGCCAAGAAGCCAGCACACCCGGGGCACACTTGATCGGGTACACCACCTGTGCTCTAAGGATAAAAGTTGGACATTACTTTGTAAATATGCGTTAGAGCAGTGAGAGTGGGCGGGGCAAAGCGTGAGAGGACATGTGGACAAGGTGTACCCAATCAAGTCGCGTCCCCACAAAGCTGTAAAACCAAAACAATGCGTCTCATAAACAACTCATCCTGTGGCGCCAAATAACTCCTAGCTGGGTTTTGGGAAAGGAGCCTGGTAATCACTGCGGGTAAGAAGTGACACCAATCATCCTTTCAAGCTCAATAAAAACTGTTTCTGGCCAGGCTAGTGGAAGTAGGACTGCAGTTCTCCACGCCGGCGCACGTCGGTCGTCCAGCAGTGGAAACCGCCACCCAACGAGTTGGCGTGGCGAATGTTCACCTTGACGGTCTTGATACCTGCCAGGCAAGAGAGACACGTCACCACCTCCACATCTTCACCTGCAACAGCTGCTCCACTCACCCAAGTCCTCAAACATCTTCTGAATGCTGGCCTCGTTGGCGTCCACCATGACGCGCTTCTCGTCCAGCATCAGAACATTCATGGACAGCCACTTGGAGGACATCCAGAGAGGGTGATCTGCACACAGAGTTGGAAGGATTTCACCATAGTCCCGGGAACACACCTTCACTCCTGTGCACCATTGTCCCAGGAACACACACACCATTGTCCCAAGAACACACCTTCCCTCCTGTGCACCATTGTCCCAAGAACACACACACCATTGTCCCAGGAACACACCTTCACTCCTGTGCACCATTGTCCCAGGAACACACACACCATTGTCCCAGGAACACACCTTCACTCCTGTGCACCATTGTCCCAAGAACACACCTTCACTCCTGTGCACCATTGTCCCAAGAACACACCTTCACTCCTGTGCACCATTGTCCCAGGAACACACACACCATTGTCCCAGGAACACACACACCATTGTCCCAGGAACACACACACACTTGTCCCAGGAACACACCTTCACTCCTGTGCACCATTGTCCCAAGAACACACATTCACTCCTGTGCACCATTGTCCCAAGAACACACATTCACTCCTGTGCACCATTGTCCCAGGAACACACACACCATTGTCCCAGGAACACACACACCATTGTCCCAGGAACACACACACCATTGTCCCAGGAACACACCTTCACTCCTGTGCACCATTGTCTCAGGAACACACACACCATTGTCCCAAGAACACACCTTCACTCCTGTGCACCATTGTCCCAAGAACACACATTCACTCCTGTGCACCATTGTCCCAGGAACACACACACCATTGTCCCAGGAACACACCTTCACTCCTGTGCACCATTGTCCCAAGAACACACCTTCACTCCTGTGCACCATTGTCCCAAGAACACACCTTCACTCCTGTGCACCATTGTCCCAGGAACACACACACCATTGTCCCAGGAACACACACACCATTGTCCCAGGAACACACACACACTTGTCCCAGGAACACACCTTCACTCCTGTGCACCATTGTCCCAAGAACACACATTCCCTCCTGTGCACCATTGTCCCAAGAACACACATTCACTCCTGTGCACCATTGTCCCAGGAACACACACACCATTGTCCCAGGAACACACCTTCACTCCTGTGCACCATTGTCCCAAGAACACACCTTCACTCCTGTGCACCATTGTCCCAGGAACACACACACCATTGTCCCAGGAACACACACACACTTGTCCCAGGAACACACCTTCACTCCTGTGCACCATTGTCCCAAGAACACACATTCCCTCCTGTGCACCATTGTCCCAAGAACACACATTCACTCCTGTGCACCATTGTCCTAGGAACACACACACCATTGTCCCAGGAACACACACACCATTGTCCCAGGAACACACACACCATTGTCCCAGGAACACACACACCATTGTCCCAGGAACACACCTTCACTCCTGTGCACCATTGTCCCAGGAACACACACACCATTGTCCCAGGAACACACCTTCACTCCTGTGCACCATTGTCCCAAGAACACACATTCACTCCTGTGCACCATTGTCCCAGGAACACACACACCATTGTCCCAGGAACACACACACACTTGTCCCAGGAACACACCTTCACTCCTGTGCACCATTGTCCCAAGAACACACATTCCCTCCTGTGCACCATTGTCCCAAGAACACACATTCACTCCTGTGCACCATTGTCCCAGGAACACACACACCATTGTCCCAGGAACACACACACCATTGTCCCAGGAACACACACACCATTGTCCCAGGAACACACCTTCACTCCTGTGCACCATTGTCCCAGGAACACACACACCATTGTCCCAAGAACACACCTTCACTCCTGTGCACCATTGTCCCAAGAACACACCTTCACTCCTGTGCACCATTGTCCCAAGAACACACCTTCACTCCTGTGCACCATTGTCCCAGGAACACACACACCATTGTCCCAGGAACACACACACCATTGTCCCAGGAACACACACACACTTGTCCCAGGAACACACCTTCACTCCTGTGCACCATTGTCCCAAGAACACACATTCCCTCCTGTGCACCATTGTCCCAAGAACACACATTCACTCCTGTGCACCATTGTCCCAGGAACACACACACCATTGTCCCAGGAACACACCTTCACTCCTGTGCACCATTGTCCCAAGAACACACCTTCACTCCTGTGCACCATTGTCCCAGGAACACACACACCATTGTCCCAGGAACACACACACACTTGTCCCAGGAACACACCTTCACTCCTGTGCACCATTGTCCCAAGAACACACATTCCCTCCTGTGCACCATTGTCCCAAGAACACACATTCACTCCTGTGCACCATTGTCCTAGGAACACACACACCATTGTCCCAGGAACACACACACCATTGTCCCAGGAACACACACACCATTGTCCCAGGAACACACACACCATTGTCCCAGGAACACACCTTCACTCCTGTGCACCATTGTCCCAGGAACACACACACCATTGTCCCAGGAACACACCTTCACTCCTGTGCACCATTGTCCCAAGAACACACATTCACTCCTGTGCACCATTGTCCCAGGAACACACACACCATTGTCCCAGGAACACACACACACTTGTCCCAGGAACACACCTTCACTCCTGTGCACCATTGTCCCAAGAACACACATTCCCTCCTGTGCACCATTGTCCCAAGAACACACATTCACTCCTGTGCACCATTGTCCCAGGAACACACACACCATTGTCCCAGGAACACACACACCATTGTCCCAGGAACACACACACCATTGTCCCAGGAACACACCTTCACTCCTGTGCACCATTGTCCCAGGAACACACACACCATTGTCCCAAGAACACACCTTCACTCCTGTGCACCATTGTCCCAAGAACACACATTCACTCCTGTGCACCATTGTCCCAGGAACACACACACCATTGTCCCAGGAACACACACACCATTGTCCCAGGACCACACCTTCACTCCTGTGCACCATTGTCCCAGGAACACACACACCATTGTCCCAAGAACACACGTTCACTCCTGTGCACCATTGTCCCAGGAACACATGTTCACTCCTGTGCACCATTGTCCCAGGAACACACATTCACTCCTGTGCACCATTGTCCCAGGAACACACGTTCACTCCTGTGCACCATTGTCCCAAGAACACACGTTCACTCCTGTGCACCATTGTCCCAGGAACACACGTTCACTCCTGTGCACCATTGTCCCAGGAAAGCACGTTCACTCCTGTGCACCATTGTCCCAGGATCACACGTTCACTCCTGTGCACCATTGTCCCAGGAACACACGTTCACTCCTGTGCACCATTGTCCCAGGAACACACGTTCACTCCTGTGCACCATTGTCCCAGGAACACACATTCACCCCTGTGCACCATTGTCCCAAGAACACACGTTCACTCCTGTGCACCAATGTCCCAGGAACACATGTTCACTCCTGTGCACCATTGTCCCAGGAATACACATTCACTCCTGTGCACCATTGTCCCAGGAACACACGTTCACTCCTGTGCACCATTGTCCCAGGAACACACATTCACTCCTGTGCACCATTGTCCCAGGAACACACATTCACTCCTGTGCACCATTGTCCCAGGAACACACGTTCACTCCTGTGCACCATTGTCCCAGGAACACACGTTCACTCCTGTGCACCATTGTCCCAGGAACACACGTTCACTCCTGTGCACCATTGTCCCAGGAACACACGTTCACTCCTGTGCACTATTGTCCCAGGAACACACGTTCACTCCTGTGCACCATTGTCCCAGGAACACACGTTCACTCCTGTGCACCATTGTCCCAGGAACACACGTTCACTCCTGTGCACCATTGTCCCAGGAACACACATTCACTCCTGTGCACCATTGTCCCAGGAACACACATGCACTCCTGTGCACCATTGTCCCAGGAACACACGTTCACTCCTGTGCACCATTGTCCCAGGAACACACATTCACTCCTGTGCACCATTGTCCCAGGAACACACGTTCACTCCTGTGCACCATTGTCCCAGGATCACACGTTCACTCCTGTGCACTATTGTCCCAGGAACACACGTTCACTCCTGTGCACCATTGTCCCAGGAACACACGTTCACTCCTGTGCACCATTGTCCCAGGAACACACGTTCACTCCTGTGCACCGATGTCCCAAGAACACACGTTCACTCCTATGCACCATTGTCCCAAGAACACACGTTCACTCCTGTGCACCATTGTCCCAGGAACACATGTTCACTCCTGTGCACCATTGTCCCAGGAATACACATTCACTCCTGTGCACCATTGTCCCAGGAACACACGTTCACTCCTGTGCACCATTGTCCCAGGAACACACATTCACTCCTGTGCACCATTGTCCCAGGAACACACGTTCACTCCTGTGCACCATTGTCCCAGGAACACACATTCACTCCTGTGCACCATTGTCCCAGGAACACACGTTCACTCCTGTGCACCATTGTCCCAGGAACACACGTTCACTCCTGTGCACCATTGTCCCAGGAACACACGTTCACTCCTGTGCACCATTGTCCCAGGAACACACGTTCACTCCTGTACACCATTGTCCCAGGAAGACACGTTCACTCCTGTGCACCATTGTCCCAGGAACACACGTTCACTCCTGTGCACCATTGTCCCAGGAACACACACACCATTGTCCCAAGAACACACGTTCACTCCTGTGCACCATTGTCCCAGGAACACACGTTCACTCCTGTGCACCATTGTCCCAGGAACACACATTCACTCCTGTGCACCATTGTCCCAGGAACACACGTTCACTCCTGTGCACCATTGTCCCAGGAACACACGTTCACTCCTGTGCACCATTGTCCCAGGAACACACGTTCACTCCTGTGCACCATTGTCCCAGGAACACACGTTCACTCCTGTGCACCATTGTCCCAGGAACACACGTTCACTCCTGTGCACCATTGTCCCAGGAACACACGTTCACTCCTGTGCACCATTGTCCCAAGAACACACTTTCACTCCTGTGCACCATTGTCCCAAGAACACACTTTCACTCCTGTGCACCATTGTCCCAGGAACACACATTCACTCCTGTGCACCATTTCCCACTTGGATAACGTGTGAAAAGTGAAAAGTAGGAGGTACTGGTGCTTGGAATGAATGTGGACTTGGATCTCTAAAACCCACCGTCAGGAATCAGAGGAGTCGGAGGTTTGACAATAGTCCAGCCTGCCTTCTTGAACATGTCCACCTGGCAGAGAAGAGCAGGTTTAGGCAAGTGTCCTACGCCCGACATGGAGTAGACTTACCTGGCGACACGGGCGGTCCGGGTTGGACAGGACCAATCCTGGTCCGATGATGTTGAAGGTGGCGTCGATGTGCATGGGGTTGGGGTCTTTGAAGGAGATGATGTGGATCTTGTAGTCTGGAGACAAGTGGCGACGCATCCACTCGATGCCCATGAAGTTCGTCACCTGAGGGACGGAGACGTGAAAAACCGATGTCGGAATAGAGGTGGGTCTGGAGTCCACATCTCCAACGACCTTTCCTGGACAGTCAACACCACATCAACCATCAAGAAGGCTCAGCAGCAGGTTGTACTTCCTGAGAGTCCTCGGGAAGTACAACCTGCTGCTGACCTTCTACCGCTCATCCATCCAGAGCCTGCTGAGCTACCGTACTACAGTCTGGTACGGCAGCTGCAAGGAGTGGTCAAGACGGCTCAGAAGATCATCGATCGCCTTCTCCCCTCTCTGATGGACATCAGAGCCAGTGCCATCATCAAGGACAGCACCCGCCCTAGCTCTGAGCTGTTCTACCTGCTGCCCTCTGGGAAGTACTGCAGGTGCATCACAACCAAGACCAACAGGCTAAGGAACAGTTTCTTCCCCAGGACCACAACCACCCTGAACTGACTGCTTCATTGACCCTCTTGACTGCCTTCTCTTCTGTGCAATAACTGTATAGTGTACATTTTACAGAGTGTATAGAGTGTACATTGTACAGAGTGTATAGAGTGTACGTTGTACAGAGTGTATAGAGTGTACGTTGTACAGAGTGTATAGAGTGTACATTGTACAGAGTGTATAGAGTGTACATTGTACAGAGTGTATAGAGTGTACGTTGTACAGAGTGTATAGAGTGTACATTGTACAGAGTGTATAGAGTGTACATTGTACAGAGTGTATAGAGTGTACATTGTACAGAGTGTATAGAGTGTACATTGTACAGAGTGTATAGAGTGTACATTGTACAGAGTGTATAGAGTGTACATTTGTACAGAGTGTATAGAGTGTACATTGTACAGAGTGTATAGAGTGTACATTGTACAGAGTGTATAGAGTGTACATTGTACAGAGTGTATAGAGTGTACATTGTACAGAGTGTATAGAGTGTACATTGTACAGAGTGTATAGAGTGTACATTGTACAGAGTGTATAGAGTGTACATTGTACAGAGTGTATAGAGTGTACATTTGTACAGAGTGTATAGAGTGTACATTGTACAGAGTGTATAGAGTGTACATTGTACAGAGTGTATAGAGTGTACATTGTACAGAGTGTATAGAGTGTACATTGTACAGAGTGTATAGAGTGTATATTGTACAGAGTGTACAGAGTGTACGTTGTACAGAGTGTATAGAGTGTACATTGTACAGAGTGTATAGAGTGTACATTGTACAGAGTGTATAGAGTGTACATTTTTACAGAGTGTATAGAGTGTACATTGTACAGAGTGTATAGAGTGTACATTGTACAGAGTGTATAGAGTGTACATTGTACAGAGTGTATAGAGTGTACGTTGTACAGAGTGTATAGAGTGTACATTGTACAGAGTGTATAGAGTGTACATTGTACAGAGTGTATAGAGTGTACATTGTACAGAGTGTATAGAGTGTAAATTTTTACAGAGTGTATAGAGTGTACATTGTACAGAGTGTATAGAGTGTACATTGTACAGAGTGTATAGAGTGTAAATTTTTACAGAGTGTATAGAGTGTACATTGTACAGAGTGTATAGAGTGTACATTGTACAGAGTGTATAGAGTGTACATTGTACAGAGTGTATAGAGTGTAAATTTTTACAGAGTGTATAGAGTGTACATTGTACAGAGTGTACATTGTAGAGAGAGTATAGAGTGTATGTACACTGTTCTCTTCCACACCTTTTTGTGCACTTCTATATTTTTAATATTTATATATATGTACACTTTGTTTTCTTGCAGGCACACATCACACTGTATGGAATGGCCTCCATCTTGTTAGCCTGCCTAAAGACGATAAAGCTGATTCTGATTCTGATTAAATGTTTATTATTATATATATGCAGTATATAAGTGTATTGTATATGTTATTATATATATACATTATATAAGTGTAGGATATATGTAATATTACATACCAGTGTATAAAATGTTTATTATTATATACATACATTATATAAGTGTAGGATATCTGCATTATAGAAGTGTTTCTTTTGTTATTTTATTTTGAAAGAGTCAGACTTCGAGCGACTGCACATTTTGCTGCAAATGCTAGTGAAGCAAAACGTTCTTCTGGCTGTGAACATTTGACTAAATCAGTGCCATTGAAGTTTTCTTCACTCTTGCTACTTTGTCAAACACGTTTGCTGATAGTCACACTTGTGATTAAAATGTGGACTTTGACTTCCAGTCCAAGGCTAAAGTTCAACAGTAGCAAAGATTTGCTTTGATGTTTCTGTCAATGTCTTCAAGCAACAGAGGAGAACTACTGGTACTTGTACTCCTACTACAGTACTACTAGTACTTGTACTCCTACTACAGTACTACTAGTACTTGTACTCCTACTACAATACTACTAGTACTTGTACTCCTACTACAATACTACTAGTACTTGTACTCCTACTACAGTACTACTGGTACTTGTACTTCTACTACAATACTACTAGTACTTGCACTCCTACTACAATACTACTATACTTGTACTTCTACTACAATACTACTAGTACTTGTACTCCTACTACAGTACTACTAGTACTTGTACTCCTACTACAATACTACTAGTACTTGTACTCCTACTACAGTACTACTAGTACTTGTACTCCTACTACAATACTACTAGTACTTGTACTCCTACTACAGTACTACTAGTACTTGTACTCCTACTACAGTACTACTGGTACTTGTACTTCTACTACAATACTACTAGTACTTGTACTCCTACTACAATACTACTATACTTGTACTTCTACTACAATACTACTAGTACTTGTACTCCTACTACAGTACTACTAGTACTTGTACTCCTACTACAATACTACTGGTACTTGTACTCCTACTACAGTACTACTAGTACTTGTACTCCTACTACAATACTACTAGTACTTGTACTCCTACTACAGTACTACCGGTACTTGTACTCCTACTACAGTAGTACTAGTGCTTGTACTTCTACTACAATACTACTAGTACTTGTACTCCTACTACAATACTACTATACTTGTACTCCTACTACAATACTACTAGTACTTGTACTCCTATTACAATACTACTAGTACTTGTACTCCTACTACAATACTACAGGTACTTGTACTCCTACTACAATACTACTAGTACTTGTACTCCTACTACGGTACCACTAGTACTGCACTTTTACTACAGTACTACTAGTACTTGTATTCCTGCTACAGCACTACTACTAATACTAGTACTCCTACTAGAGCACTACTAGTACTAGTAATCCTACCACAGTACTACTAGTATGAGTACTCCTACTAGAGTACTACTAGTACTTGGTCTCCTGCTACAATACTACTAGTACTTGTACTCCCACCACAATACTACTAGTACTTGTACTACTACTACAATACTACTAGTACTTGTTCTCCTACAACAATACTACCAGTACTTGTACTCCTACCACAGTACTACTAGTACTTGTACTCCTACTACAGAACTACTAGTACTTGTACTCCTACTACAATACTACTAGTACTTGTACTCCTACTACTGTACTACTAGTACTTGTACTCCTACCACAATACTACTAGTACTTGTACTCCCACCACAATACTACTAGTACTTGTACTACTACTACAATACTACTAGTACTTGTACTCCTACAAGAATACTACCAGTACTTGTACTCCTACCACAGTACTACTAGTACTTGTACTCCTACTACAGAACTACTAGTACTTGTACTCCTACTACAATACTACTAGTACTTGTACTCCTACTACTGTACTACTAGTACTTGTACTCCTACCACAATACTACTAGTACTTGTACTCCCACCACAATACTACTAGTACTTGTACTCCTACTACTGTACTACTAGTACTTGTACTCCTACCACAATACTACTAGTACTTGTACACCTACTGCAATACTACTAGTACTTGTACTCCTACTACAGAACTACTAGTACTTGTACTCCTACCACAATACTACAGGTACTTGTACTCCTACTACTGCACTACTAGTACTTGTACTCCTACTACAATACTACTAGTACTTGTACTCCTACTACAATACTACTAGTACTTGTACTCCCACCACAATACTACTAGTACTTGTACTCCTACTACAATACTACCAGTGCTTGTACTCCTACTACTGCACTACTAGTACTTGTACTCCTACTACAATACTACTAGTACTTGTACTCCTACTACAATACTACTAGTACTTGTACTCCTACTACAATACTACTAGTACTTGTACTCCTACTACAACTCTACTAGTACTTGTACTCCCACCACAATACTACTAGTACTTGTACTCCTACTACAATACTACCAGTACTTGTACTCCTACTACTGCACTACTAGTACTTGTACTCCTACTACAATACTACTAGTACTTGTACTCCTACTACAATACTACTAGTACTTGTACTCCTACTACAATACTACTAGTACTTGTTCTCCTACCACAATACTACTAGTACTTGTTCTCCTACCACAATACTACTAGTACTAGTACTCCTACTACTGCACTACTAGTACTTGTATTCCTACCACAATACTACTAGTACTTGTACTCCTACTACAATACTACCAGTACTTGTACTCCTACTACTGCACTACTAGTACTTGTACTCCTACTACAATACTACTAGTACTTATACTCCTACTACAATACTACTAGTACCTGTTCTCCTACCACAATACTACTATTACTTGTACTCCTACTACAGTACTACTAGTACTTGTACTCCTACTACAGTGCTACTACTAATACTAGTACTCCTACTAGAGTACTACTAGTACTAGTACTCCTACCACAGTACTCCAACTCCAGTACTACTAGTACCAGCAATCCTAGTACTTCCGCTCCAGTACTTCCGGTAGTAGATACCTGACTTCTCTGCACGAAGAGGTCCCTGCCAGCCCGGATGAAGTCAGCAGCATCGAAGCAGGGTTCGTGCTCCGTGGTCACAAACTTGCCCTGAGCGGCCAGCTTGTGTCGGTCCTCCACCGTGCGGATGGGGTAGTCCTGAAGAAGTCAGGGAGTCCTGGTCAGAGGCTCTCCGAGTGCGGGGCGGCCGAAGAAGAACTCACCTGATCGTACAGCTCGTCGGCCATGGTGGGTTTCGGAGCCGTGGTCCACTTGGCACCTTTCTTGAAATACTCCTTGATCAGAGGCCGGTATGCTCGGTACTCAAAGAAGCGAGCTCTCCACGCCATTGGAGCCTCGATGATCTCGTTCCCCACCACCATCAGGATGTCTCGGGGCATGGCGGCATACATGCCTGCAGAAACCAGGAGCAACTTTGGAGTCAATAGTCTGGTACAAACCCTGTTTCCATAGGAGTTGGGAAATTGTGTTAGATGTAAATACAAACAGAATACAATGATTTGCAAATCCTTTTCAAGCCATATTCAGTTGAATATGCTACAAAGACAACATATTTCATGTTCAAACTCATAAACTTGATTTTTTTTTTTGCAAATAATAATTAACTTAGAATTTCCTGGCCAAAGTAGTTGGGAAAGGGCATGTTCACCACTGTGTTACATCACCTTTTCTTTTAACAACGTTTGGGAACTGAGGAAACTAATTATTGAAGCTTTGAAAGTGGAATTCTTTCCCATTCTTGTTTTATGTAGAGCTTCAGTCCTTCAACAGTCCGGGGTCTCCGCTGTCCTATTTTAGGCTTCATAATGTGCCACACATTTTCCATGGGAAACAGCAGCGGGCCAGGAAAGTACCCACACTCTTTTACTGCGAAACCACTTTGTTGTAACACGTGGCTTGGCATTGTCTTGCTGAAATAAGCAGGGGCGTCCATGATAATGTTGCTTGGATGACAACATATGTTGCTCCAAAACCTGTATGGACTATTCAGCATTAATGGTGCCTTTTACAGATGTGTAAGTTACCCATGCCTTGGGCACTAATACACCCCCATACCATCACACATGCTGGCTTTTACACTTTGCGCCTATAACAATCCGAATGGTTATTTTCCTCTTTGTTCCGGAGGACACCACGTCCACAGTTTCCAAATATAATTTGAAATGTGGACTCGTCGGACCACAGAACACTTTTCCACTTTGCATCAGTCCATCTTAGATGAGCTGGGGCCCAGCGAAGCCGGCGGCGTTCCTGGGTGTTGTTGATAACCTGAGGGCACCTCAGACTGTGGATGCTTTTAAAAAAGGCTTAAAAACCCATCTTTTTAAAAAAGCCTTTCTATAGACATGCATGCTGGTTGTAGCCTTTGGGCTGTTTCTAGTTTTATATTTTATTTATTTTTCAGTATTACTATTTTTTTTACACTGTGGCACTTTGAGGTTGTTTGCTCAACGTAAAGTGCTTTTTACAAATAAAATCTATTATTATTATTACCATCTACGGTCTGTAAAATCATTAAAAGGTTCAGAGAATCTGGAGAAATTGCTGCACGTAAGCGATGATATTACGGACCTTTGACCCCTTAGACGGTGCTGCATCAAAAACCGACATACGTGTGTAAAGGATATCACCACATGGGCTCAGAAACACTTCATAAAACCACTGTCGGTAACTACAATTGGTCGCTACATCTGTAAGTGCAAGTTAAAACTGTACTAATAATAATAGATTTTATAATAATAATAATAATACTAATAATAATAGATTTTATTTGTAAAAAGCACTTTACGTTGAGCAAACAACCTCAAAGTGCCACAGTGTAAAAAAACTAGTAATAATAAAAAATAAATAAAATATAAAACTAGAAACAGCCCAAAGGCTACAACCAGCATGCATGTCTATAGAAAGTTTTTTTTTTTAAAGATGGGTTTTTAAGCCTTTTTTAAAAGCATCCACAGTCTGAGGTGCCCTCAGGTTGTCAGGGAGAGCGTTGCAAAGCAAAAGCCAGTTATCACGGCGTGGCGCAGTTGGGAGAGTGGCCGTGCCAGCAACCTGAGGGTTCCTGGTTCAATCCCCACCTTCTACCAACCTCGTCACGTCTGTTGTGTCCTTGAGCAAGACACTTCACCCTTGCTCCTGATGGTTTGTGGTTAGCGCCTTGCATGGCAGCTCCCGCCATCAGTGTGTGAATGTGTGTGTGTATGGGTGAATGTGGAAATAGTGTCGAAGCGCTTTGAGTACCTTGAAGGTAGAAAAGCGCTATACAAGTATAACCCATTTACCATAACCCATTTATCAACAACACCCAGGAACGCCGCCGGCTTCGCTGGGCCCAAACTCATCTAAGATGGACTGATGCAATGTGGAAAAATGTTCTTTGGTCTGACGAGTCCACATTTCAAATTATATTTGGAACCTGGACGTGGTGTCCTCTGGAACAAAGAGGAAAATAACCATTCGGGTTGTTATAGGCGCAAAGTTGAAAAGCCAGCATGTGTGATGGTATTTTGGTGTATTAGTGCCCAAGGCATGGGTAACTTACACATCTGTAAAAGGCACCATTAATGCTGAAAGGTACATACAGGTTTTGGAGCAACATATGTTGTCATGCAAGCAACATTATCATGGACGCCCCTGCTTATTTCAGCAAGACAATGCCAAGCCACGTGTTACAACAGCGTGGCTTTGTAAAAAAAAAGAGTGTGGGTACTTTCCTGGCCCGCCTGCTGTCCAGACCTGTCTCCCATGGAAAATGTGTGGCGCATTATGAAGCGTAAAATAGGACTGTTGAAGGACTGAAGCTCTACATAAAACAAGAATGGGAAAGAATTCCACTTTCAAAGCTTCAACAATTAGTTTCCTCAGTTCCCAAACGTTTATTGAGTGTTGTTAAAAGAAAAGGTGATGTAACACAGTGGTGAACATGCCCTTTCCCAACTACTTTGGCACGTGTTGCAGCCATGAAATTCTAAGTTAATGATTATTTGCAAAAAAATCAAGTTTATGAGTTTGAACATCAAATATGTTGTCTTTGTAGCATATTCAACTGAATATGGCTTGAAAAGGATTTGCAAATCATTGTATTCTGTTTATATTTACATCTAACACAATTTCCCAACTCATATGGAAACGGGGTTTGTAGATGTTTGTCTTCTCAGCTCCTTCAGTTCATCCACACTGGACTCTTTGGTCCCTCTAACCCTTCTATGGACATGATGGATGATGAACAACATCTAATGACATGCCAGGTGTTTACCTGAAGACTGGAAGTCTGGAGTCTTGTATTCCAGAGCCCAGTCTATGGGTTCTGGTCTCCTCACAGTGACGCCCTCATGACGCAGAATATTGCACATTTCTTCGATCTCAGCAACAGCTTTCTTTAAGTGGTCCGCAGGAAAAGGTTGGCCCCCAAACTTCTGGTAGAAGGACCAGTACTTCTCGTAGGTGTTGGCCTGCAGGACAACAACCCATCAGTCACATGGTGTGTCACACCCATCATGGTGTGTTACACCCATCACGGTGTGTCACATCCATCAGGGTGTGTCACACCCATCACGGTGTGTCACATCCATCACGGTGTGTCACATCCATCAGGGTGTGTCACATCCATCAAGGTGTGTCGCATCCATCACGGTGTGTCACATCCATCACGGTGTGTCACATCCATCACGGTTTGTCACACCCATCACGGTGTGTTACACCCATCACGGTGTGTCACATCCATCACGGTGTGTCACACCCATCACGGTGTGTCACATCCATCACGGTGTGTCACATCCATCACGGTGTGTCACATCCATCAGGGTGTGTCACACCCATCACGGTGTGTCACATCCATCACGGTGTGTCACATCCATCACGGTGTGTCACATCCATCAGGGTGTGTCACATCCATCAAGGTGTGTCGCATCCATCACGGTGTGTCACATCTATCACGGTGTGTCACATCCATCACGGTGTGTCACATCCATCAAGGTGTGTCACATCCATCACGGTGTGTCACATCCATCACGGTGTGTCACATCCATCAGGGTGTGTCACATCCATCAAGGTGTGTCACATCCATCACGGTGTGTCACATCCATCACGGTGTGTCACACCCATCTTGGTGTGTCACATCCATCACAGTGTGTCACACCCATCACGGTGTGTCACATCCATCACGGTGTGTCACATCCATCACGGTGTGTCACATCCATCACGGTGTGTCACATCCATCACAGTGTGTCACATCCATCACGGTGTGTCACATCCATCACGGTTTGTCACACCCATCACGGTGTGTCACATCCATCACGGTGTGTCACACCCATCACGGTGTGTCACATCCATCAAGGTGTGTCACATCCATCACGGTGTGTCACATCCATCATGGTGTGTCACATCCATCACGGTGTGTCACATCCATCAGGGTGTGTCACACCCATCTTGGTGTGTCACACCCATCAAGGTGTGTCGCATCCATCACGGTGTGTCACATCCATCACGGTGTGTCACACCCATCACGGTGTGTCACGTCCATCTTGGTGTGTCACACCCATCACGGTGTGTCACATCCATCACGGTGTGTCACATCCATCACGGTGTGTCACATCCATCTGGTGTGTCACATCCATCACGGTGTGTCACATCCATCACAGTGTGTCACATCCATCACGGTGTGTCACATCCATCACGGTGTGTCACACCCATCACAGTGTGTCACATCTATCACGGTGTGTCACATTCGTCACGGTGTGTCGCATCCATCACGGTGTGTCACATCCATCTGGTGTGTCACATCCATCACGGTGTGTCACATCCATCACGGTGTGTCACATCCATCTGGTGTGTCACATCCGTCACGGTGTGTCACATCCATCACAGTGTGTCACATCCATCACGGTGTGTCACATCCATCACGGTGTGTCACACCCATCACGGTGTGTCACATCTATCACGGTGTGTCACATTCATCACGGTGTGTCACATCCATCACGGTGTGTCACATTCATCACGGTGTGTCACATCCATCAAGGTGTGTCGCATCCATCACGGTGTGTCACATCCATCTGGTGTGTCACATCCATCACGGTGTGTCACATCCATCACGGTGTGTCACATCCATCTGGTGTGTCACATCCATCACGGTGTGTCACATCCATCACGGTGTGTCACATCCATCACGGTGTGTCACACCCATCACGGTGTGTCACATCTATCACGGTGTGTCACATTCATCACGGTGTGTCACATCCATCACGGTGTGTCACATCCATCACGGTGTGTCACATCCATCTGGTGTGTCACATCCATCACGGTGTGTCACATCCATCACAGTGTGTCACATCCATCACGGTTTTTCACATCCATCACGGTGTGTCACACCCATCACGGTGTGTCACATCTATCACGGTGTGTCACACCCATCACGGTGTGTCACATCTATCACGGTGTGTCACATCCATCACAGTGTGTCACATCCATCACGGTGTGTCACATCCATCACGGTGTGTCACACCCATCACAGTGTGTCACATCTATCACGGTGTGTCACATTCGTCACGGTGTGTCGCATCCATCACGGTGTGTCACATCCATCTGGTGTGTCACATCCATCACGGTGTGTCACATCCATCACGGTGTGTCACATCCATCTGGTGTGTCACATCCATCACGGTGTGTCACATCCATCACAGTGTGTCACATCCATCACGGTGTGTCACACCCATCACGGTGTGTCACATCTATCACGGTGTGTCACATTCATCACGGTGTGTCACATCCATCACGGTGTGTCACATTCATCACGGTGTGTCACATCCATCAAGGTGTGTCACATCCATCAAGGTGTGTCACATCCATCACGGTGTGTCACATCCATCTGGTGTGTCACACCCATCACGGTGTGTCACATCTATCACGGTGTGTCACATTCATCACGGTGTGTCACATCCATCACGGTGTGTCACATTCATCACGGTGTGTCACATTCATCACGGTGTGTCACATCCATCAAGGTGTGTCGCATCCATCACGGTGTGTCACATCCATCTGGTGTGTCACATCCATCACGGTGTGTCACATCCATCACGGTGTGTCACATCCATCTGGTGTGTCACATCCATCACGGTGTGTCACATCCATCACGGTGTGTCACATCCATCACGGTGTGTCACACCCATCACGGTGTGTCACATCCATCAGGGTGTGTCACACCCATCTTGGTGTGTCACACCCATCAAGGTGTGTCGCATCCATCACGGTGTGTCACATCCATCACGGTGTGTCACACCCATCACGGTGTGTCACGTCCATCTTGGTGTGTCACACCCATCACGGTGTGTCACATCCATCACGGTGTGTCACATCCATCACGGTGTGTCACATCCATCTGGTGTGTCACATCCATCACGGTGTGTCACATCCATCACAGTGTGTCACATCCATCACGGTGTGTCACATCCATCACGGTGTGTCACACCCATCACAGTGTGTCACATCTATCACGGTGTGTCACATTCGTCACCGTGTGTCGCATCCATCACGGTGTGTCACATCCATCCGGTGTGTCACATCCATCACGGTGTGTCACATCCATCACGGTGTGTCACATCCATCTGGTGTGTCACATCCATCACGGTGTGTCACATCCATCACAGTGTGTCACATCCATCACGGTGTGTCACATCCATCACGGTGTGTCACACCCATCACGGTGTGTCACATCCATCTGGTGTGTCACATCCATCACGGTGTGTCACATCCATCACAGTGTGTCACATCCATCACGGTGTGTCACATCCATCACGGTGTGTCACACCCATCACGGTGTGTCACATCCATCACGGTGTGTCACATTCATCACGGTGTGTCACATTCATCAAGGTGTGTCACATCCATCAAGGTGTGTCGCATCCATCACGGTGTGTCACATCCATCTGGTGTGTCACATCCATCACGGTGTGTCACATCCATCACGGTGTGTCACATCCATCTGGTGTGTCACATCCATCACGGTGTGTCACATCCATCACAGTGTGTCACATCCATCACGGTGTGTCACATCCATCACGGTGTGTCACACCCATCACGGTGTGTCACATCTATCACGGTGTGTCACATTCATCACGGTGTGTCACATCCATCACGGTGTGTCACATTCATCACGGTGTGTCACATCCATCAAGGTGTGTCACATCCATCAAGGTGTGTCGCATCCATCACGGTGTGTCACATCCATCTGGTGTGTCACATCCATCACGGTGTGTCACATCCATCTGGTGTGTCACATCCATCACGGTGTGTCACATCCATCACGGTGTGTCACATCCATCACGGTGTGTCACACCCATCACGGTGTGTCACATCTATCACGGTGTGTCACATTCATCACGGTGTGTCACATCCATCACGGTGTGTCACATCCATCACGGTGTGTCACATCCATCTGGTGTGTCACATCCATCACGGTGTGTCACATCCATCACAGTGTGTCACATCCATCATGGTTTTTCACATCCATCACGGTGTGTCACACCCATCACGGTGTGTCACATCTATCACGGTGTGTCACACCCATCACGGTGTGTCACATCTATCACGGTGTGTCACATCCATCACAGTGTGTCACATCCATCACGGTGTGTCACATCCATCACGGTGTGTCACACCCATCACAGTGTGTCACATCTATCACGGTGTGTCACATTCGTCACCGTGTGTCGCATCCATCACGGTGTGTCACATCCATCCGGTGTGTCACATCCATCACGGTGTGTCACATCCATCACGGTGTGTCACATCCATCTGGTGTGTCACATCCATCACGGTGTGTCACATCCATCACAGTGTGTCACATCCATCACGGTGTGTCACATCCATCACGGTGTGTCACACCCATCACGGTGTGTCACATCCATCTGGTGTGTCACATCCATCACGGTGTGTCACATCCATCACAGTGTGTCACATCCATCACGGTGTGTCACATCCATCACGGTGTGTCACACCCATCACGGTGTGTCACATCCATCACGGTGTGTCACATTCATCACGGTGTGTCACATTCATCAAGGTGTGTCACATCCATCAAGGTGTGTCGCATCCATCACGGTGTGTCACATCCATCTGGTGTGTCACATCCATCACGGTGTGTCACATCCATCACGGTGTGTCACATCCATCTGGTGTGTCACATCCATCACGGTGTGTCACATCCATCACAGTGTGTCACATCCATCACGGTGTGTCACATCCATCACGGTGTGTCACACCCATCACGGTGTGTCACATCTATCACGGTGTGTCACATTCATCACGGTGTGTCACATCCATCACGGTGTGTCACATTCATCACGGTGTGTCACATCCATCAAGGTGTGTCACATCCATCAAGGTGTGTCGCATCCATCACGGTGTGTCACATCCATCTGGTGTGTCACATCCATCACGGTGTGTCACATCCATCTGGTGTGTCACATCCATCACGGTGTGTCACATCCATCACGGTGTGTCACATCCATCACGGTGTGTCACACCCATCACGGTGTGTCACATCTATCACGGTGTGTCACATTCATCACGGTGTGTCACATCCATCACGGTGTGTCACATCCATCACGGTGTGTCACATCCATCTGGTGTGTCACATCCATCACGGTGTGTCACATCCATCACAGTGTGTCACATCCATCATGGTTTTTCACATCCATCACGGTGTGTCACACCCATCACGGTGTGTCACATCTATCACGGTGTGTCACACCCATCACGGTGTGTCACATCTATCACGGTGTGTCACATCCATCACAGTGTGTCACATCCATCACGGTGTGTCACATCCATCACGGTGTGTCACACCCATCACAGTGTGTCACATCTATCACGGTGTGTCACATTCGTCACGGTGTGTCGCATCCATCACGGTGTGTCACATCCATCTGGTGTGTCACATCCATCACGGTGTGTCACATCCATCTGGGGTGTCACATCCATCACGGTGTGTCACATCCATCACAGTGTGTCACATCCATCACGGTGTGTCACACCCATCACGGTGTGTCACATCTATCACGGTGTGTCACATTCATCACGGTGTGTCACATCCATCACGGTGTGTCACATTCATCACGGTGTGTCACATCCATCAAGGTGTGTCACATCCATCAAGGTGTGTCGCATCCATCACGGTGTGTCACATCCATCTGGTGTGTCACACCCATCACGGTGTGTCACATCTATCACGGTGTGTCACATTCATCACGGTGTGTCACATCCATCACGGTGTGTCACATTCATCACGGTGTGTCACATTCATCACGGTGTGTCACATCCATCAAGGTGTGTCGCATCCATCACGGTGTGTCACATCCATCTGGTGTGTCACATCCATCACGGTGTGTCACATCCATCACGGTGTGTCACATCCATCTGGTGTGTCACATCCATCACGGTGTGTCACATCCATCACGGTGTGTCACATCCATCACGGTGTGTCACACCCATC
Organism: Nerophis ophidion; assembly: GCF_033978795.1. NCBI lineage: Eukaryota > Metazoa > Chordata > Actinopteri > Syngnathiformes > Syngnathidae > Nerophis > Nerophis ophidion. Next base: position 38,372,349 of record NC_084635.1, on the reverse strand, counting down.
ACGGTGTGTCACATCCATCAGGGTGTGTCACACCCATCTTGGTGTGTCACACCCATCAAGGTGTGTCGCATCCATCACGGTGTGTCACATCCATCACGGTGTGTCACACCCATCACGGTGTGTCACGTCCATCACGGTGTGTCACACCCATCACGGTGTGTCACATCCATCACGGTGTGTCACATCCATCACGGTGTGTCACATCCATCTGGTGTGTCACATCCATCACGGTGTGTCACATCCATCACAGTGTGTCACATCCATCACGGTGTGTCACATCCATCACGGTGTGTCACACCCATCACAGTGTGTCACATCTATCACGGTGTGTCACATTCGTCACCGTGTGTCGCATCCATCACGGTGTGTCACATCCATCCGGTGTGTCACATCCATCACGGTGTGTCACATCCATCACGGTGTGTCACATCCATCTGGTGTGTCACATCCATCACGGTGTGTCACATCCATCACAGTGTGTCACATCCATCACGGTGTGTCACATCCATCACGGTGTGTCACACCCATCACGGTGTGTCACATCTATCACGGTGTGTCACATTCATCACGGTGTGTCACATCCATCACGGTGTGTCACATTCATCACGGTGTGTCACATCCATCAAGGTGTGTCGCATCCATCACGGTGTGTCACATCCATCTGGTGTGTCACATCCATCACGGTGTGTCACATCCATCACGGTGTGTCACATCCATCTGGTGTGTCACATCCATCACGGTGTGTCACATCCATCACGGTGTGTCACATCCATCACGGTGTGTCACACCCATCACGGTGTGTCACATCTATCACGGTGTGTCACATTCGTCACGGTGTGTCACATCCATCACGGTGTGTCACATCCATCACGGTGTGTCACATCCATCTGGTGTGTCACATCCATCACGGTGTGTCACATCCATCACAGTGTGTCACATCCATCACGGTGTGTCACATCCATCACGGTGTGTCACACCCATCACGGTGTGTCACATCTATCACGGTGTGTCACATCCATCACGGTGTGTCACATCCATCACGGTGTGTCACATCTATCACGGTGTGTCACATCCATCACGGTGTGTCACATCCATCACGGTGTGTCACACCCATCACGGTGTGTCACATCTATCACGGTGTGTCACATTCATCACGGTGTGTCACATCCATCACGGTGTGTCACATCCATCACGGTGTGTCACATCCATCACGGTGTGTCACACCCATCACGGTGTGTCACACCCATCACGGTGTGTCACATCCATCACGGTGTGTCACATCCATCAGGGTGTGTCACATCCATCACGGTGTGTCGCATCCATCACGGTGTGTCACATCCATCAGGGTGTGTCACATCCATCACGGTGTGTCACACCCATCACGGTGTGTCACATCCATCACGGTGTGTCACATCCATCTGGTGTGTCACATCCATCACGGTGTGTCACATCCATCACAGTGTGTCACATCCATCACGGTGTGTCACATCCATCACGGTGTGTCACACCCATCACGGTGTGTCACATCTATCACGGTGTGTCACATTCATCACGGTGTGTCACATCCATCACGGTGTGTCACATTCATCACGGTGTGTCACATCCATCAAGGTGTGTCGCATCCATCACGGTGTGTCACATCCATCTGGTGTGTCACATCCATCACGGTGTGTCACATCCATCACGGTGTGTCACATCCATCTGGTGTGTCACATCCATCACGGTGTGTCACATCCATCACGGTGTGTCACATCCATCACGGTGTGTCACACCCATCACGGTGTGTCACATCTATCACGGTGTGTCACATTCGTCACGGTGTGTCACATCCATCACGGTGTGTCACATCCATCACGGTGTGTCACATCCATCTGGTGTGTCACATCCATCACGGTGTGTCACATCCATCACAGTGTGTCACATCCATCACGGTGTGTCACATCCATCACGGTGTGTCACACCCATCACGGTGTGTCACATCTATCACGGTGTGTCACATCCATCACGGTGTGTCACATCCATCACGGTGTGTCACATCTATCACGGTGTGTCACATCCATCACGGTGTGTCACATCCATCACGGTGTGTCACACCCATCACGGTGTGTCACATCTATCACGGTGTGTCACATTCATCACGGTGTGTCACATCCATCACGGTGTGTCACATCCATCACGGTGTGTCACATCCATCACGGTGTGTCACACCCATCACGGTGTGTCACACCCATCACGGTGTGTCACATCCATCACGGTGTGTCACATCCATCAGGGTGTGTCACATCCATCACGGTGTGTCGCATCCATCACGGTGTGTCACATCCATCAGGGTGTGTCACATCCATCACGGTGTGTCACATCCATCATTAGGCTGCTAAGATGATTTAGTTTAGGCAAAACAAGCTCACCTTTACGTGCACGGTGACACAGGTGGGAAAAGAGCTCACCTTGACTTCCACACTGACACAGGTGTGAAAGGAGCTCACCTTTAGGTGCACGGTGACACAGGTGGGAAAGGAGCTCACCTTTACTTGCACGGTGACACAGGTGTGAAAAGAGCTCACCTTTACTTGCACAGTGACACAGGTGTGAAAAGAGCTCACCTTGACTTCCACACTGACACAGGTGTGAAAAGAGTTCACCTTTACCTCCATACTGACACAGGTGTGAAAGGAGCTCACCTTTAGGTGCACGGTGACACAGGTGTGAAAGGAGCTCACCTTTACGTGCATGGTGACACAGGTGGGAAAAGAGCTCACCTTGACTTCCACACTGACACAGGTGTGAAAGGAGCTCACCTTTACTTGCATGGTGACACAGGTGGGAAAAGAGCTCACCTTGACTTCCACACTGACACAGGTGTGAAAGGAGCTCAGCTTTAGGTGCACGGTGACACAGGTGTGAAAAGAGTTCACCTTTACTTGCACAGTGACACAGGTGTGAAAAGAGCTCACCTTGACTTCCACACTGACACAGGTGTGAAAAGAGTTCACCTTTACTTCCACACTGACACAGGTGTGAAAGGAGCTCACCTTTACGTGCATGGTGACACAGGTGTGAAAAGAGCTCACCTTGACTTCCACACTGACACAGGTGTGAAAAGAGTTCACCTTTACTTCCACACTGACACAGGTGTGAAAGGAGCTCACCTTTAGGTGCACGGTGACACAGGTGTGAAAAGAGTTCACCTTTACTTCCACACTGACACAGGTGTGAAAGGAGCTCACCTTTAGGTGCACGGTGACACAGGTGTGAAAAGAGTTCACCTTGACTTCTACGGTGACACAGGTGTGAAAAGAGTTCACCTTGACTTCTACGGTGACACAGGTGTAAAAGGAGTTCACCTTTACTTCCACACTGACACAGGTGTGAAAAGAGTTCACCTTTACTTCCACACTGACACAGGTGTGAAAAGAGTTCACCTTTACTTCCACACTGACACAGGTGTGAAAAGAGTTCACCTTGACTTCCACACTGACACAGGTGTGAAAGGAGTTCACCTTGACTTCCACACTGACACAGGTGTGAAAAGAGTTCACCTTGACTTCTACGGTGACACAGGTGTGAAAAGAGTTCACCTTGACTTCTACGGTGACACAGGTGTGAAAAGAGTTCACCTTGACTTCTACGGTGACACAGGTAAGAAAGGAGCTCACCCTTAGGTGCACGGTGACACAGGTGTGAAAAGAGTTCACCTTTACTTCCACACTGACACAGGTGTGAAAAGAGTTCACCTTTACTTCCACACTGACACAGGTGTGAAAAGAGTTCACCTTGACTTCCACACTGACACAGGTGTGAAAGGAGTTCACCTTGACTTCCACACTGACACAGGTGTGAAAAGAGTTCACCTTGACTTCTACGGTGACACAGGTGTGAAAAGAGTTCACCTTGACTTCTACGGTGACACAGGTGTGAAAAGAGTTCACCTTGACTTCTACGGTGACACAGGTGTGAAAGGAGCTCACCCTTAGGTGCACGGTGACACAGGTGTGAAAAGAGTTCACCTTTACTTCCACACTGACACAGGTGTGAAAAGAGTTCACCTTTACTTCCACACTGACACAGGTGTGAAAAGAGTTCACCTTTACTTCCACACTGACACAGGTGTGAAAGGAGTTCACCTTGACTTCCACACTGACACAGGTGTGAAAGGAGTTCACCTTGACTTCCACACTGACACAGGTGTGAAAGGAGTTCACCTTGACTTCCACACTGACACAGGTGTGAAAAGAGTTCACCTTGACTTCTACGGTGACACAGGTGTGAAAGGAGCTCACCTTGACTTCCACAGTGAAGGGCGGCACCCGGGCGTTGTCGGCCCGTCCCACAATGACCTCCTCCAGGGGGTCCCACTCGTTGTGGCTGCAGACAGGACAGGTGTGCAGTGCAGGTTCAGTCAGGTGATGTTGGTGGTGGTCAAGTGCCGCCTGTGTCTGTGTTTGAGCAGCTGCAGCACTGGAGGTGCTCTGGAAGGTTCTCTGCAGCCAGGCGCTCGCTGCGCGGCCCACCTGTGGACACACACACACACACACACACCACCCATTGTTACTGCACCTGTATTTAGTATGATTAGGATTATTGTCATTATTGTTACTGCACCTGTATTTACTATGATTATGATTATAAATGATTATTGTTACTGCATCTGTATTTATTATTATTATTATTATTATTATTATTATTATTATTATTATACTTTTTACTGCACCTGCATTTACTATGATTATGATTATTATTGTTATTGAACCTGTATTTATTATGATTATGATTGGATGTTATTATTATTATTTTTACTCCATCCGTATTTATTATTATTATTATTATTATTATTATCATTTTTACTTTACCTGTATTTATTATGATTATGATTATTAATATTATTGTTAGTACACCTGTATTTTTTATGATTATAATTATCAGTATTATCATTGTTGTTTTTGTTACTGCACCTGTATTTATTATGACTATGGTTATGATTATTAATTATTATTGTTATTGCACCTGTATTTATTATTATGATGATGATGATGATGATTAATTATTGTTGTTACTGCACCTGTATTTAGTATGATTATGATTATAAATTATTATTTTTAATGTTACTGCATCTGTATTTATTATTATTATTATACTTTTTACTGCACCTGTATTTACTATGATTATTATTGTTATTGAACCTGTATTTATTATGATTATGATTGTAAGTTATTATTATTATTTTTACTCCATCCGTATTTATTATTATTATTATCATTTTTACTTTACCTGTATTTATTATGATTATGA